>NW_028125097.1:0-136648 GCF_965194825.1 Balaenoptera physalus
CCAAGGCCCCTCTCATCAGAATGCTCCATGACACTTGTCATCACATTGCTCCATAACACCTGTCATCACAGTGTTCCCTGCCCATGTCATCACAATGCTCCATATTCCCTATAATCCCAATGCTCCATGCCTTTTTCCTCACAGTGCTCCAGAATTCTTGTCATCACAATGTTCCATGACCGTGGCATCACAATGCTCCATGGCCCTTGTCATCACAATGCTCCAGATTTCTTATCTTAACAATGTTCCATGACCGTGTCATCACAATGCTACATGACCCTGGTCATCACAGTTCTCCATGACCTTTGTCATCACAATGCTCTATGTCGCTTTTCCGCACAATTCTCAATGACCACTTAAATCACTAGGTTCGCTGACAATTTTCATCACATTTCTCTATGGTCATTACAATTCCCCTTGGCCCCTTTATTCACAATGCTCCATGATGCCTGTCATCACAATGCTCCATGGCTTTTGTTATCACAATGCTCCAGGACCAGTTTCATCACAATACTCCATCCCCCTTGTCAACACAGTGCACAATGAAACCTTTCATTACAATGTTCCATGACACTTGTCATCACAATGCTCCATGGCCTTTATCGTCACATTGCTCCCAGGCACTTTTCATCACAATGAACCATGAAAATTTTCATCACCTTGCTCCATGACCATTGTCATCACAATAGTCCATACCCTTGTCAACACAATGCTGCATAATCCCTGTCATCACAATTCTCCATGACTGCTGTCATCACAATAATCCAGGACAATTTTCATAACAATGCTTCATGCCCCCAGTCATCACAGTCCTCCATGATACCTTTCATCACAATTCCTAGATGATCCATGTCATCACAATGCACCATGACACCTGTCATCAGAATTCGCTATCACCCATGTCATCACCATACTCGATGAACCGTGTCATCACAGTGTTCCAGGACATATGTCATCACAATCATCCATGACTACTTTCATAACAATGCTCCAATACGACTGTCATCACAATGCTCCGTGGCCACTCTTATCATATTGCTCCATGATCCCTTTCATCACAATTCTCCATGACCACTGTCATCACCATGCCTCATGACGCCTGTCATCTCAATGCTCAATGGCCACTTTCATCAAATTGCTCCATGAACCCAATCATCACAATGTTCCCTACCCTTTTCATCACAATGCTCCATGGGCCCTGTCATCACAATGCTCCATGCCCTTGTCATCAAAATGCTCCAGAACTCTTGTCATTATAATGCTCCATGCCAATGTCATCCAAATGCCCCATGACACTTGTCATCACAATGCTCCATGTCCTTTGTCATCACAATGTTCCATGGCCCCTGTCATCACAGTGCTCCATGATACATTTCATCACAATTCTAGATGACCACTGTCATCACAATGTCCCATGACAGATGTCCTCACAATTCTCCATGGTCCTTGTTATCCCAATGCTCCACGAACAGTGTCATCACAAGGTTCCAGGACACTTGTCATCACAATGATACATGATCACTTTTATCACAATGCTCCTTGACCACTGTCACCATAATGCCCCATGACATCTCTCATCACTGTGATCCAAGGCCACTCTCATAAAAATCCTCCATGATCTCTGTCAGTAAAGTATTGCATGACACTTGTCATCACAGTGCTCCATGATCCCTGTTATCACAATGATCCCTGCCAATGTCATTACAATGCTCCATGTCTCCTGCAATCACAATGCTCCATGCCCTTGTCATCACAATGCTCCAGGTCTGTTGTCATCATGATGCTTCATGCCCGGGTCATCACAATGCTCTATGAATCTTGTCTTCACAATGCTCCATGGCCCATGTCATCACCGTGCTCCATGACACCTGTCATCACAATACTCTATGGCCTTTGTCATCACAATTCTCCGTGACCCTGTCAACACAATGCCTGATGACCCCTGTCATCAAAATGCTAAATGGCACTTGTCATCACAATGCTCTATGACGCCTGTCATCACTATTCTCCATGTCACTTGGTATCACAATGCTCCATGGTCCCTGTAATTCCAGTACTCCATGACCCCTTTCATCACAATGCCCAATGCCATTTCTCATCACAATTCTCCATGGCATTTGTCATCACGATGCGCCATGACACCTGTCATCACAATGCTCCAAGACACTTGTCATCACAATGCGCAATGGTCCTTATCATCACAATGTTCCTTGGTGCTTTTCATCGTAATGCTCCATGACAACTTTCATCAAAATACTCCATGATTTGTTTCATCTCAATGCTCCATGGCCCTTTTCATCACAATGCTCCATAGCGCTTTTCATCGCAATGCTCCATGACCGCTTTCAGCACAATGCCCCATGACACTTGTCATCACAATTTGCCTTGGCCCTTTTCATCTCAATGCTGTATGAACCGTGTCAGAACTAGGTTTCCAGGACCCTTGTCATCACAATGCTCCGTGAAATCTCTTATCTCAATGTTACATGGCCTTTGTATTCACAATGCTCCATTGTCCCGATAATCACGTTGCTCCATGGTCTGTGTCAGCACAATATTGCATAACACTTGTCATCACAATGCTCCATGATCCCTGTAATCACAATGATCCCTTCCAATGTCATCACAATGCTCCATGACCCCTGTCATCACAATGCTCTATGGCCTTTGTCATCACAATGCTCCGTGACCCTTGTCAACACAATGCCTGATGAACCCTGTCATCAAAATGCTAAATGGCACTTGTCATCACAATGCTCTATGACGCCTGTCATCACTATTCTCCATGTCACTTGTTATCACAATGCTCCAAGGCCTCTGTAATCCCAGTACTCCTTGACCCCTTTCAGCACAATGCCCAATGCCACCTCTCATCACAATTCTCCATGGCATTTGTCATCACGATGCTCCATGACACCTGTCATCACAATGCTCCATGACACTTGTAATCACAATGCTCGATGGCCCTTGTCATCACAATGTTCCTTGGTGCATTTCATCGCAATGCGCCATGACAACTTTCATCAAAATACTCCAAGATTTCTTTCATCACAATGCTCCAGGGCAAATGTAATTACAAATCCACCTGATACCTTTCATTACAATTCTCCATTGCCACTTACATAAAAATGCTCCATGCTCCTGTCATCACAATGTTCCACGGCCCTTGTCATCACAATGCTCCATGAAATATTTCCTCACAATGCTCCAGTACGCCTTTCATCCAAATTCCCCATGCACTGTCATCACAATTCTCCATGACCCCTGTCATCGTAATGGTCCATGACCCGTTTCATCTCAATGCTCCATGACACCTTTCATCACAATGCTCCATGGCCTTTGTCATCACAATGCTCCATGGCCCCTGTAATCACAGTGCTCCATGACCCGTTTCATCTCAATGCTATATGACCTCACTCATCACAATGCCCCATGACCCCTGTAATCACAATGCTCCATGGCACTTGTCATCACAGTTCTCCAAGCCTTTGTCATCACACTGCTCCATTGCCCCTGTAATCACAGTGCTCCATGCCCTTGTTTTCACAAGGCTACAGAACTCTTGTCATTATAATGCTCCATGTCCGTTTCATCACCATGTTCCATGACACTTGTCATCACAATGCTCCATGGCCCCTCTCATTACTGTGCTCCATAATAACTTTAATCACATGTCTAGATGACCCCTGCCATCACTATGCCCCATGACATTGTCATCACAATTCGCCATGACCATTGTCATCACAATGCTCCATGAACCATGTCATCACAGGGTCCCAGGACACTTGTCATCACAATGATCCATTACCACTTTTATCACAATGCTCCATGACCACTGTCATCTCAATGCTCCATGGCCTTTGTATTCACAATGCTCCATGGCCCCTGTAATCACAGTGCTCCATAACACCTTTCATCATAATGCTCCAAGGCCCCTGTCATCACAATGCCTCATGGTCTTTGTCATCACAATGCTCAACGACCCCTGTCATCACAATGCTCCATGCTGTTGTCATCACAATGCTCCATGGCCCCTGTAATCACAGTGCTCCATAACACCTTTCATCATAATGCTCCATTACCACTGCCATCTCAATGCCCCATGACGCCTGTCATCACAATTCTCCAAGGCCCCTCTCATCAGAATGCTCCATGACACTTGTCATCACATTGCTCCATAACACCTGTCATCACAGTGTTCCCTGCCCATGTCATCACAATGCTCCATATTCCCTATAATCCCAATGCTCCATGCCTTTTTCCTCACAGTGCTCCAGAATTCTTGTCATCACAATGTTCCATGACCGTGGCATCACAATGCTCCATGGCCCTTGTCATCACAATGCTCCAGATTTCTTATCTTAACAATGTTCCATGACCGTGTCATCACAATGCTACATGACCCTGGTCATCACAGTTCTCCATGACCTTTGTCATCACAATGCTCTATGTCGCTTTTCCGCACAATTCTCAATGACCACTTAAATCACTAGGTTCGCTGACAATTTTCATCACATTTCTCTATGGTCATTACAATTCCCCTTGGCCCCTTTATTCACAATGCTCCATGATGCCTGTCATCACAATGCTCCATGGCTTTTGTTATCACAATGCTCCAGGACCAGTTTCATCACAATACTCCATCCCCCTTGTCAACACAGTGCACAATGAAACCTTTCATTACAATGTTCCATGACACTTGTCATCACAATGCTCCATGGCCTTTATCGTCACATTGCTCCCAGGCACTTTTCATCACAATGAACCATGAAAATTTTCATCACCTTGCTCCATGACCATTGTCATCACAATAGTCCATACCCTTGTCAACACAATGCTGCATAATCCCTGTCATCACAATTCTCCATGACTGCTGTCATCACAATAATCCAGGACAATTTTCATAACAATGCTTCATGCCCCCAGTCATCACAGTCCTCCATGATACCTTTCATCACAATTCCTAGATGATCCATGTCATCACAATGCACCATGACACCTGTCATCAGAATTCGCTATCACCCATGTCATCACCATACTCGATGAACCGTGTCATCACAGTGTTCCAGGACATATGTCATCACAATCATCCATGACTACTTTCATAACAATGCTCCAATACGACTGTCATCACAATGCTCCGTGGCCACTCTTATCATATTGCTCCATGATCCCTTTCATCACAATTCTCCATGACCACTGTCATCACCATGCCTCATGACGCCTGTCATCTCAATGCTCAATGGCCACTTTCATCAAATTGCTCCATGAACCCAATCATCACAATGTTCCCTACCCTTTTCATCACAATGCTCCATGGGCCCTGTCATCACAATGCTCCATGCCCTTGTCATCAAAATGCTCCAGAACTCTTGTCATTATAATGCTCCATGCCAATGTCATCCAAATGCCCCATGACACTTGTCATCACAATGCTCCATGTCCTTTGTCATCACAATGTTCCATGGCCCCTGTCATCACAGTGCTCCATGATACATTTCATCACAATTCTAGATGACCACTGTCATCACAATGTCCCATGACAGATGTCCTCACAATTCTCCATGGTCCTTGTTATCCCAATGCTCCACGAACAGTGTCATCACAAGGTTCCAGGACACTTGTCATCACAATGATACATGATCACTTTTATCACAATGCTCCTTGACCACTGTCACCATAATGCCCCATGACATCTCTCATCACTGTGATCCAAGGCCACTCTCATAAAAATCCTCCATGATCTCTGTCAGTAAAGTATTGCATGACACTTGTCATCACAGTGCTCCATGATCCCTGTTATCACAATGATCCCTGCCAATGTCATTACAATGCTCCATGTCTCCTGCAATCACAATGCTCCATGCCCTTGTCATCACAATGCTCCAGGTCTGTTGTCATCATGATGCTTCATGCCCGGGTCATCACAATGCTCTATGAATCTTGTCTTCACAATGCTCCATGGCCCATGTCATCACCGTGCTCCATGACACCTGTCATCACAATACTCTATGGCCTTTGTCATCACAATTCTCCGTGACCCTGTCAACACAATGCCTGATGACCCCTGTCATCAAAATGCTAAATGGCACTTGTCATCACAATGCTCTATGACGCCTGTCATCACTATTCTCCATGTCACTTGGTATCACAATGCTCCATGGTCCCTGTAATTCCAGTACTCCATGACCCCTTTCATCACAATGCCCAATGCCATTTCTCATCACAATTCTCCATGGCATTTGTCATCACGATGCGCCATGACACCTGTCATCACAATGCTCCAAGACACTTGTCATCACAATGCGCAATGGTCCTTATCATCACAATGTTCCTTGGTGCTTTTCATCGTAATGCTCCATGACAACTTTCATCAAAATACTCCATGATTTGTTTCATCTCAATGCTCCATGGCCCTTTTCATCACAATGCTCCATAGCGCTTTTCATCGCAATGCTCCATGACCGCTTTCAGCACAATGCCCCATGACACTTGTCATCACAATTTGCCTTGGCCCTTTTCATCTCAATGCTGTATGAACCGTGTCAGAACTAGGTTTCCAGGACCCTTGTCATCACAATGCTCCGTGAAATCTCTTATCTCAATGTTACATGGCCTTTGTATTCACAATGCTCCATTGTCCCGATAATCACGTTGCTCCATGGTCTGTGTCAGCACAATATTGCATAACACTTGTCATCACAATGCTCCATGATCCCTGTAATCACAATGATCCCTTCCAATGTCATCACAATGCTCCATGACCCCTGTCATCACAATGCTCTATGGCCTTTGTCATCACAATGCTCCGTGACCCTTGTCAACACAATGCCTGATGAACCCTGTCATCAAAATGCTAAATGGCACTTGTCATCACAATGCTCTATGACGCCTGTCATCACTATTCTCCATGTCACTTGTTATCACAATGCTCCAAGGCCTCTGTAATCCCAGTACTCCTTGACCCCTTTCAGCACAATGCCCAATGCCACCTCTCATCACAATTCTCCATGGCATTTGTCATCACGATGCTCCATGACACCTGTCATCACAATGCTCCATGACACTTGTAATCACAATGCTCGATGGCCCTTGTCATCACAATGTTCCTTGGTGCATTTCATCGCAATGCGCCATGACAACTTTCATCAAAATACTCCAAGATTTCTTTCATCACAATGCTCCAGGGCAAATGTAATTACAAATCCACCTGATACCTTTCATTACAATTCTCCATTGCCACTTACATAAAAATGCTCCATGCTCCTGTCATCACAATGTTCCACGGCCCTTGTCATCACAATGCTCCATGAAATATTTCCTCACAATGCTCCAGTACGCCTTTCATCCAAATTCCCCATGCACTGTCATCACAATTCTCCATGACCCCTGTCATCGTAATGGTCCATGACCCGTTTCATCTCAATGCTCCATGACACCTTTCATCACAATGCTCCATGGCCTTTGTCATCACAATGCTCCATGGCCCCTGTAATCACAGTGCTCCATGACCCGTTTCATCTCAATGCTATATGACCTCACTCATCACAATGCCCCATGACCCCTGTAATCACAATGCTCCATGGCACTTGTCATCACAGTTCTCCAAGCCTTTGTCATCACACTGCTCCATTGCCCCTGTAATCACAGTGCTCCATGCCCTTGTTTTCACAAGGCTACAGAACTCTTGTCATTATAATGCTCCATGTCCGTTTCATCACCATGTTCCATGACACTTGTCATCACAATGCTCCATGGCCCCTCTCATTACTGTGCTCCATAATAACTTTAATCACATGTCTAGATGACCCCTGCCATCACTATGCCCCATGACATTGTCATCACAATTCGCCATGACCATTGTCATCACAATGCTCCATGAACCATGTCATCACAGGGTCCCAGGACACTTGTCATCACAATGATCCATTACCACTTTTATCACAATGCTCCATGACCACTGTCATCTCAATGCTCCATGGCCTTTGTATTCACAATGCTCCATGGCCCCTGTAATCACAGTGCTCCATAACACCTTTCATCATAATGCTCCAAGGCCCCTGTCATCACAATGCCTCATGGTCTTTGTCATCACAATGCTCAACGACCCCTGTCATCACAATGCTCCATGCTGTTGTCATCACAATGCTCCATGGCCCCTGTAATCACAGTGCTCCATAACACCTTTCATCATAATGCTCCATTACCACTGCCATCTCAATGCCCCATGACGCCTGTCATCACAATTCTCCAAGGCCCCTCTCATCAGAATGCTCCATGACACTTGTCATCACATTGCTCCATAACACCTGTCATCACAGTGTTCCCTGCCCATGTCATCACAATGCTCCATATTCCCTATAATCCCAATGCTCCATGCCTTTTTCCTCACAGTGCTCCAGAATTCTTGTCATCACAATGTTCCATGACCGTGGCATCACAATGCTCCATGGCCCTTGTCATCACAATGCTCCAGATTTCTTATCTTAACAATGTTCCATGACCGTGTCATCACAATGCTACATGACCCTGGTCATCACAGTTCTCCATGACCTTTGTCATCACAATGCTCTATGTCGCTTTTCCGCACAATTCTCAATGACCACTTAAATCACTAGGTTCGCTGACAATTTTCATCACATTTCTCTATGGTCATTACAATTCCCCTTGGCCCCTTTATTCACAATGCTCCATGATGCCTGTCATCACAATGCTCCATGGCTTTTGTTATCACAATGCTCCAGGACCAGTTTCATCACAATACTCCATCCCCCTTGTCAACACAGTGCACAATGAAACCTTTCATTACAATGTTCCATGACACTTGTCATCACAATGCTCCATGGCCTTTATCGTCACATTGCTCCCAGGCACTTTTCATCACAATGAACCATGAAAATTTTCATCACCTTGCTCCATGACCATTGTCATCACAATAGTCCATACCCTTGTCAACACAATGCTGCATAATCCCTGTCATCACAATTCTCCATGACTGCTGTCATCACAATAATCCAGGACAATTTTCATAACAATGCTTCATGCCCCCAGTCATCACAGTCCTCCATGATACCTTTCATCACAATTCCTAGATGATCCATGTCATCACAATGCACCATGACACCTGTCATCAGAATTCGCTATCACCCATGTCATCACCATACTCGATGAACCGTGTCATCACAGTGTTCCAGGACATATGTCATCACAATCATCCATGACTACTTTCATAACAATGCTCCAATACGACTGTCATCACAATGCTCCGTGGCCACTCTTATCATATTGCTCCATGATCCCTTTCATCACAATTCTCCATGACCACTGTCATCACCATGCCTCATGACGCCTGTCATCTCAATGCTCAATGGCCACTTTCATCAAATTGCTCCATGAACCCAATCATCACAATGTTCCCTACCCTTTTCATCACAATGCTCCATGGGCCCTGTCATCACAATGCTCCATGCCCTTGTCATCAAAATGCTCCAGAACTCTTGTCATTATAATGCTCCATGCCAATGTCATCCAAATGCCCCATGACACTTGTCATCACAATGCTCCATGTCCTTTGTCATCACAATGTTCCATGGCCCCTGTCATCACAGTGCTCCATGATACATTTCATCACAATTCTAGATGACCACTGTCATCACAATGTCCCATGACAGATGTCCTCACAATTCTCCATGGTCCTTGTTATCCCAATGCTCCACGAACAGTGTCATCACAAGGTTCCAGGACACTTGTCATCACAATGATACATGATCACTTTTATCACAATGCTCCTTGACCACTGTCACCATAATGCCCCATGACATCTCTCATCACTGTGATCCAAGGCCACTCTCATAAAAATCCTCCATGATCTCTGTCAGTAAAGTATTGCATGACACTTGTCATCACAGTGCTCCATGATCCCTGTTATCACAATGATCCCTGCCAATGTCATTACAATGCTCCATGTCTCCTGCAATCACAATGCTCCATGCCCTTGTCATCACAATGCTCCAGGTCTGTTGTCATCATGATGCTTCATGCCCGGGTCATCACAATGCTCTATGAATCTTGTCTTCACAATGCTCCATGGCCCATGTCATCACCGTGCTCCATGACACCTGTCATCACAATACTCTATGGCCTTTGTCATCACAATTCTCCGTGACCCTGTCAACACAATGCCTGATGACCCCTGTCATCAAAATGCTAAATGGCACTTGTCATCACAATGCTCTATGACGCCTGTCATCACTATTCTCCATGTCACTTGGTATCACAATGCTCCATGGTCCCTGTAATTCCAGTACTCCATGACCCCTTTCATCACAATGCCCAATGCCATTTCTCATCACAATTCTCCATGGCATTTGTCATCACGATGCGCCATGACACCTGTCATCACAATGCTCCAAGACACTTGTCATCACAATGCGCAATGGTCCTTATCATCACAATGTTCCTTGGTGCTTTTCATCGTAATGCTCCATGACAACTTTCATCAAAATACTCCATGATTTGTTTCATCTCAATGCTCCATGGCCCTTTTCATCACAATGCTCCATAGCGCTTTTCATCGCAATGCTCCATGACCGCTTTCAGCACAATGCCCCATGACACTTGTCATCACAATTTGCCTTGGCCCTTTTCATCTCAATGCTGTATGAACCGTGTCAGAACTAGGTTTCCAGGACCCTTGTCATCACAATGCTCCGTGAAATCTCTTATCTCAATGTTACATGGCCTTTGTATTCACAATGCTCCATTGTCCCGATAATCACGTTGCTCCATGGTCTGTGTCAGCACAATATTGCATAACACTTGTCATCACAATGCTCCATGATCCCTGTAATCACAATGATCCCTTCCAATGTCATCACAATGCTCCATGACCCCTGTCATCACAATGCTCTATGGCCTTTGTCATCACAATGCTCCGTGACCCTTGTCAACACAATGCCTGATGAACCCTGTCATCAAAATGCTAAATGGCACTTGTCATCACAATGCTCTATGACGCCTGTCATCACTATTCTCCATGTCACTTGTTATCACAATGCTCCAAGGCCTCTGTAATCCCAGTACTCCTTGACCCCTTTCAGCACAATGCCCAATGCCACCTCTCATCACAATTCTCCATGGCATTTGTCATCACGATGCTCCATGACACCTGTCATCACAATGCTCCATGACACTTGTAATCACAATGCTCGATGGCCCTTGTCATCACAATGTTCCTTGGTGCATTTCATCGCAATGCGCCATGACAACTTTCATCAAAATACTCCAAGATTTCTTTCATCACAATGCTCCAGGGCAAATGTAATTACAAATCCACCTGATACCTTTCATTACAATTCTCCATTGCCACTTACATAAAAATGCTCCATGCTCCTGTCATCACAATGTTCCACGGCCCTTGTCATCACAATGCTCCATGAAATATTTCCTCACAATGCTCCAGTACGCCTTTCATCCAAATTCCCCATGCACTGTCATCACAATTCTCCATGACCCCTGTCATCGTAATGGTCCATGACCCGTTTCATCTCAATGCTCCATGACACCTTTCATCACAATGCTCCATGGCCTTTGTCATCACAATGCTCCATGGCCCCTGTAATCACAGTGCTCCATGACCCGTTTCATCTCAATGCTATATGACCTCACTCATCACAATGCCCCATGACCCCTGTAATCACAATGCTCCATGGCACTTGTCATCACAGTTCTCCAAGCCTTTGTCATCACACTGCTCCATTGCCCCTGTAATCACAGTGCTCCATGCCCTTGTTTTCACAAGGCTACAGAACTCTTGTCATTATAATGCTCCATGTCCGTTTCATCACCATGTTCCATGACACTTGTCATCACAATGCTCCATGGCCCCTCTCATTACTGTGCTCCATAATAACTTTAATCACATGTCTAGATGACCCCTGCCATCACTATGCCCCATGACATTGTCATCACAATTCGCCATGACCATTGTCATCACAATGCTCCATGAACCATGTCATCACAGGGTCCCAGGACACTTGTCATCACAATGATCCATTACCACTTTTATCACAATGCTCCATGACCACTGTCATCTCAATGCTCCATGGCCTTTGTATTCACAATGCTCCATGGCCCCTGTAATCACAGTGCTCCATAACACCTTTCATCATAATGCTCCAAGGCCCCTGTCATCACAATGCCTCATGGTCTTTGTCATCACAATGCTCAACGACCCCTGTCATCACAATGCTCCATGCTGTTGTCATCACAATGCTCCATGGCCCCTGTAATCACAGTGCTCCATAACACCTTTCATCATAATGCTCCATTACCACTGCCATCTCAATGCCCCATGACGCCTGTCATCACAATTCTCCAAGGCCCCTCTCATCAGAATGCTCCATGACACTTGTCATCACATTGCTCCATAACACCTGTCATCACAGTGTTCCCTGCCCATGTCATCACAATGCTCCATATTCCCTATAATCCCAATGCTCCATGCCTTTTTCCTCACAGTGCTCCAGAATTCTTGTCATCACAATGTTCCATGACCGTGGCATCACAATGCTCCATGGCCCTTGTCATCACAATGCTCCAGATTTCTTATCTTAACAATGTTCCATGACCGTGTCATCACAATGCTACATGACCCTGGTCATCACAGTTCTCCATGACCTTTGTCATCACAATGCTCTATGTCGCTTTTCCGCACAATTCTCAATGACCACTTAAATCACTAGGTTCGCTGACAATTTTCATCACATTTCTCTATGGTCATTACAATTCCCCTTGGCCCCTTTATTCACAATGCTCCATGATGCCTGTCATCACAATGCTCCATGGCTTTTGTTATCACAATGCTCCAGGACCAGTTTCATCACAATACTCCATCCCCCTTGTCAACACAGTGCACAATGAAACCTTTCATTACAATGTTCCATGACACTTGTCATCACAATGCTCCATGGCCTTTATCGTCACATTGCTCCCAGGCACTTTTCATCACAATGAACCATGAAAATTTTCATCACCTTGCTCCATGACCATTGTCATCACAATAGTCCATACCCTTGTCAACACAATGCTGCATAATCCCTGTCATCACAATTCTCCATGACTGCTGTCATCACAATAATCCAGGACAATTTTCATAACAATGCTTCATGCCCCCAGTCATCACAGTCCTCCATGATACCTTTCATCACAATTCCTAGATGATCCATGTCATCACAATGCACCATGACACCTGTCATCAGAATTCGCTATCACCCATGTCATCACCATACTCGATGAACCGTGTCATCACAGTGTTCCAGGACATATGTCATCACAATCATCCATGACTACTTTCATAACAATGCTCCAATACGACTGTCATCACAATGCTCCGTGGCCACTCTTATCATATTGCTCCATGATCCCTTTCATCACAATTCTCCATGACCACTGTCATCACCATGCCTCATGACGCCTGTCATCTCAATGCTCAATGGCCACTTTCATCAAATTGCTCCATGAACCCAATCATCACAATGTTCCCTACCCTTTTCATCACAATGCTCCATGGGCCCTGTCATCACAATGCTCCATGCCCTTGTCATCAAAATGCTCCAGAACTCTTGTCATTATAATGCTCCATGCCAATGTCATCCAAATGCCCCATGACACTTGTCATCACAATGCTCCATGTCCTTTGTCATCACAATGTTCCATGGCCCCTGTCATCACAGTGCTCCATGATACATTTCATCACAATTCTAGATGACCACTGTCATCACAATGTCCCATGACAGATGTCCTCACAATTCTCCATGGTCCTTGTTATCCCAATGCTCCACGAACAGTGTCATCACAAGGTTCCAGGACACTTGTCATCACAATGATACATGATCACTTTTATCACAATGCTCCTTGACCACTGTCACCATAATGCCCCATGACATCTCTCATCACTGTGATCCAAGGCCACTCTCATAAAAATCCTCCATGATCTCTGTCAGTAAAGTATTGCATGACACTTGTCATCACAGTGCTCCATGATCCCTGTTATCACAATGATCCCTGCCAATGTCATTACAATGCTCCATGTCTCCTGCAATCACAATGCTCCATGCCCTTGTCATCACAATGCTCCAGGTCTGTTGTCATCATGATGCTTCATGCCCGGGTCATCACAATGCTCTATGAATCTTGTCTTCACAATGCTCCATGGCCCATGTCATCACCGTGCTCCATGACACCTGTCATCACAATACTCTATGGCCTTTGTCATCACAATTCTCCGTGACCCTGTCAACACAATGCCTGATGACCCCTGTCATCAAAATGCTAAATGGCACTTGTCATCACAATGCTCTATGACGCCTGTCATCACTATTCTCCATGTCACTTGGTATCACAATGCTCCATGGTCCCTGTAATTCCAGTACTCCATGACCCCTTTCATCACAATGCCCAATGCCATTTCTCATCACAATTCTCCATGGCATTTGTCATCACGATGCGCCATGACACCTGTCATCACAATGCTCCAAGACACTTGTCATCACAATGCGCAATGGTCCTTATCATCACAATGTTCCTTGGTGCTTTTCATCGTAATGCTCCATGACAACTTTCATCAAAATACTCCATGATTTGTTTCATCTCAATGCTCCATGGCCCTTTTCATCACAATGCTCCATAGCGCTTTTCATCGCAATGCTCCATGACCGCTTTCAGCACAATGCCCCATGACACTTGTCATCACAATTTGCCTTGGCCCTTTTCATCTCAATGCTGTATGAACCGTGTCAGAACTAGGTTTCCAGGACCCTTGTCATCACAATGCTCCGTGAAATCTCTTATCTCAATGTTACATGGCCTTTGTATTCACAATGCTCCATTGTCCCGATAATCACGTTGCTCCATGGTCTGTGTCAGCACAATATTGCATAACACTTGTCATCACAATGCTCCATGATCCCTGTAATCACAATGATCCCTTCCAATGTCATCACAATGCTCCATGACCCCTGTCATCACAATGCTCTATGGCCTTTGTCATCACAATGCTCCGTGACCCTTGTCAACACAATGCCTGATGAACCCTGTCATCAAAATGCTAAATGGCACTTGTCATCACAATGCTCTATGACGCCTGTCATCACTATTCTCCATGTCACTTGTTATCACAATGCTCCAAGGCCTCTGTAATCCCAGTACTCCTTGACCCCTTTCAGCACAATGCCCAATGCCACCTCTCATCACAATTCTCCATGGCATTTGTCATCACGATGCTCCATGACACCTGTCATCACAATGCTCCATGACACTTGTAATCACAATGCTCGATGGCCCTTGTCATCACAATGTTCCTTGGTGCATTTCATCGCAATGCGCCATGACAACTTTCATCAAAATACTCCAAGATTTCTTTCATCACAATGCTCCAGGGCAAATGTAATTACAAATCCACCTGATACCTTTCATTACAATTCTCCATTGCCACTTACATAAAAATGCTCCATGCTCCTGTCATCACAATGTTCCACGGCCCTTGTCATCACAATGCTCCATGAAATATTTCCTCACAATGCTCCAGTACGCCTTTCATCCAAATTCCCCATGCACTGTCATCACAATTCTCCATGACCCCTGTCATCGTAATGGTCCATGACCCGTTTCATCTCAATGCTCCATGACACCTTTCATCACAATGCTCCATGGCCTTTGTCATCACAATGCTCCATGGCCCCTGTAATCACAGTGCTCCATGACCCGTTTCATCTCAATGCTATATGACCTCACTCATCACAATGCCCCATGACCCCTGTAATCACAATGCTCCATGGCACTTGTCATCACAGTTCTCCAAGCCTTTGTCATCACACTGCTCCATTGCCCCTGTAATCACAGTGCTCCATGCCCTTGTTTTCACAAGGCTACAGAACTCTTGTCATTATAATGCTCCATGTCCGTTTCATCACCATGTTCCATGACACTTGTCATCACAATGCTCCATGGCCCCTCTCATTACTGTGCTCCATAATAACTTTAATCACATGTCTAGATGACCCCTGCCATCACTATGCCCCATGACATTGTCATCACAATTCGCCATGACCATTGTCATCACAATGCTCCATGAACCATGTCATCACAGGGTCCCAGGACACTTGTCATCACAATGATCCATTACCACTTTTATCACAATGCTCCATGACCACTGTCATCTCAATGCTCCATGGCCTTTGTATTCACAATGCTCCATGGCCCCTGTAATCACAGTGCTCCATAACACCTTTCATCATAATGCTCCAAGGCCCCTGTCATCACAATGCCTCATGGTCTTTGTCATCACAATGCTCAACGACCCCTGTCATCACAATGCTCCATGCTGTTGTCATCACAATGCTCCATGGCCCCTGTAATCACAGTGCTCCATAACACCTTTCATCATAATGCTCCATTACCACTGCCATCTCAATGCCCCATGACGCCTGTCATCACAATTCTCCAAGGCCCCTCTCATCAGAATGCTCCATGACACTTGTCATCACATTGCTCCATAACACCTGTCATCACAGTGTTCCCTGCCCATGTCATCACAATGCTCCATATTCCCTATAATCCCAATGCTCCATGCCTTTTTCCTCACAGTGCTCCAGAATTCTTGTCATCACAATGTTCCATGACCGTGGCATCACAATGCTCCATGGCCCTTGTCATCACAATGCTCCAGATTTCTTATCTTAACAATGTTCCATGACCGTGTCATCACAATGCTACATGACCCTGGTCATCACAGTTCTCCATGACCTTTGTCATCACAATGCTCTATGTCGCTTTTACGCACAATTCTCAATGACCACTTAAATCACTAGGTTCGCTGACAATTTTCATCACATTTCTCTATGGTCATTACAATTCCCCTTGGCCCCTTTATTCACAATGCTCCATGATGCCTGTCATCACAATGCTCCATGGCTTTTGTTATCACAATGCTCCAGGACCAGTTTCATCACAATACTCCATCCCCCTTGTCAACACAGTGCACAATGAAACCTTTCATTACAATGTTCCATGACACTTGTCATCACAATGCTCCATGGCCTTTATCGTCACATTGCTCCCAGGCACTTTTCATCACAATGAACCATGAAAATTTTCATCACCTTGCTCCATGACCATTGTCATCACAATAGTCCATACCCTTGTCAACACAATGCTGCATAATCCCTGTCATCACAATTCTCCATGACTGCTGTCATCACAATAATCCAGGACAATTTTCATAACAATGCTTCATGCCCCCAGTCATCACAGTCCTCCATGATACCTTTCATCACAATTCCTAGATGATCCATGTCATCACAATGCACCATGACACCTGTCATCAGAATTCGCTATGACCCATGTCATCACCATACTCGATGAACCGTGTCATCACAGTGTTCCAGGACATATGTCATCACAATCATCCATGACTACTTTCATAACAATGCTCCAATACGACTGTCATCACAATGCTCCGTGGCCACTCTTATCATATTGCTCCATGATCCCTTTCATCACAATTCTCCATGACCACTGTCATCACCATGCCTCATGACGCCTGTCATCTCAATGCTCAATGGCCACTTTCATCAAATTGCTCCATGAACCCAATCATCACAATGTTCCCTACCCTTTTCATCACAATGCTCCATGGGCCCTGTCATCACAATGCTCCATGCCCTTGTCATCAAAATGCTCCAGAACTCTTGTCATTATAATGCTCCATGCCAATGTCATCCAAATGCCCCATGACACTTGTCATCACAATGCTCCATGTCCTTTGTCATCACAATGTTCCATGGCCCCTGTCATCACAGTGCTCCATGATACATTTCATCACAATTCTAGATGACCACTGTCATCACAATGTCCCATGACAGATGTCCTCACAATTCTCCATGGTCCTTGTTATCCCAATGCTCCACGAACAGTGTCATCACAAGGTTCCAGGACACTTGTCATCACAATGATACATGATCACTTTTATCACAATGCTCCTTGACCACTGTCACCATAATGCCCCATGACATCTCTCATCACTGTGATCCAAGGCCACTCTCATAAAAATCCTCCATGATCTCTGTCAGTAAAGTATTGCATGACACTTGTCATCACAGTGCTCCATGATCCCTGTTATCACAATGATCCCTGCCAATGTCATTACAATGCTCCATGTCTCCTGCAATCACAATGCTCCATGCCCTTGTCATCACAATGCTCCAGGTCTGTTGTCATCATGATGCTTCATGCCCGGGTCATCACAATGCTCTATGAATCTTGTCTTCACAATGCTCCATGGCCCATGTCATCACCGTGCTCCATGACACCTGTCATCACAATACTCTATGGCCTTTGTCATCACAATTCTCCGTGACCCTGTCAACACAATGCCTGATGACCCCTGTCATCAAAATGCTAAATGGCACTTGTCATCACAATGCTCTATGACGCCTGTCATCACTATTCTCCATGTCACTTGGTATCACAATGCTCCATGGTCCCTGTAATTCCAGTACTCCATGACCCCTTTCATCACAATGCCCAATGCCATTTCTCATCACAATTCTCCATGGCATTTGTCATCACGATGCGCCATGACACCTGTCATCACAATGCTCCAAGACACTTGTCATCACAATGCGCAATGGTCCTTATCATCACAATGTTCCTTGGTGCTTTTCATCGTAATGCTCCATGACAACTTTCATCAAAATACTCCATGATTTGTTTCATCTCAATGCTCCATGGCCCTTTTCATCACAATGCTCCATAGCGCTTTTCATCGCAATGCTCCATGACCGCTTTCAGCACAATGCCCCATGACACTTGTCATCACAATTTGCCTTGGCCCTTTTCATCTCAATGCTGTATGAACCGTGTCAGAACTAGGTTTCCAGGACCCTTGTCATCACAATGCTCCGTGAAATCTCTTATCTCAATGTTACATGGCCTTTGTATTCACAATGCTCCATTGTCCCGATAATCACGTTGCTCCATGGTCTGTGTCAGCACAATATTGCATAACACTTGTCATCACAATGCTCCATGATCCCTGTAATCACAATGATCCCTTCCAATGTCATCACAATGCTCCATGACCCCTGTCATCACAATGCTCTATGGCCTTTGTCATCACAATGCTCCGTGACCCTTGTCAACACAATGCCTGATGAACCCTGTCATCAAAATGCTAAATGGCACTTGTCATCACAATGCTCTATGACGCCTGTCATCACTATTCTCCATGTCACTTGTTATCACAATGCTCCAAGGCCTCTGTAATCCCAGTACTCCTTGACCCCTTTCAGCACAATGCCCAATGCCACCTCTCATCACAATTCTCCATGGCATTTGTCATCACGATGCTCCATGACACCTGTCATCACAATGCTCCATGACACTTGTAATCACAATGCTCGATGGCCCTTGTCATCACAATGTTCCTTGGTGCATTTCATCGCAATGCGCCATGACAACTTTCATCAAAATACTCCAAGATTTCTTTCATCACAATGCTCCAGGGCAAATGTAATTACAAATCCACCTGATACCTTTCATTACAATTCTCCATTGCCACTTACATAAAAATGCTCCATGCTCCTGTCATCACAATGTTCCACGGCCCTTGTCATCACAATGCTCCATGAAATATTTCCTCACAATGCTCCAGTACGCCTTTCATCCAAATTCCCCATGCACTGTCATCACAATTCTCCATGACCCCTGTCATCGTAATGGTCCATGACCCGTTTCATCTCAATGCTCCATGACACCTTTCATCACAATGCTCCATGGCCTTTGTCATCACAATGCTCCATGGCCCCTGTAATCACAGTGCTCCATGACCCGTTTCATCTCAATGCTATATGACCTCACTCATCACAATGCCCCATGACCCCTGTAATCACAATGCTCCATGGCACTTGTCATCACAGTTCTCCAAGCCTTTGTCATCACACTGCTCCATTGCCCCTGTAATCACAGTGCTCCATGCCCTTGTTTTCACAAGGCTACAGAACTCTTGTCATTATAATGCTCCATGTCCGTTTCATCACCATGTTCCATGACACTTGTCATCACAATGCTCCATGGCCCCTCTCATTACTGTGCTCCATAATAACTTTAATCACATGTCTAGATGACCCCTGCCATCACTATGCCCCATGACATTGTCATCACAATTCGCCATGACCATTGTCATCACAATGCTCCATGAACCATGTCATCACAGGGTCCCAGGACACTTGTCATCACAATGATCCATTACCACTTTTATCACAATGCTCCATGACCACTGTCATCTCAATGCTCCATGGCCTTTGTATTCACAATGCTCCATGGCCCCTGTAATCACAGTGCTCCATAACACCTTTCATCATAATGCTCCAAGGCCCCTGTCATCACAATGCCTCATGGTCTTTGTCATCACAATGCTCAACGACCCCTGTCATCACAATGCTCCATGCTGTTGTCATCACAATGCTCCATGGCCCCTGTAATCACAGTGCTCCATAACACCTTTCATCATAATGCTCCATTACCACTGCCATCTCAATGCCCCATGACGCCTGTCATCACAATTCTCCAAGGCCCCTCTCATCAGAATGCTCCATGACACTTGTCATCACATTGCTCCATAACACCTGTCATCACAGTGTTCCCTGCCCATGTCATCACAATGCTCCATATTCCCTATAATCCCAATGCTCCATGCCTTTTTCCTCACAGTGCTCCAGAATTCTTGTCATCACAATGTTCCATGACCGTGGCATCACAATGCTCCATGGCCCTTGTCATCACAATGCTCCAGATTTCTTATCTTAACAATGTTCCATGACCGTGTCATCACAATGCTACATGACCCTGGTCATCACAGTTCTCCATGACCTTTGTCATCACAATGCTCTATGTCGCTTTTACGCACAATTCTCAATGACCACTTAAATCACTAGGTTCGCTGACAATTTTCATCACATTTCTCTATGGTCATTACAATTCCCCTTGGCCCCTTTATTCACAATGCTCCATGATGCCTGTCATCACAATGCTCCATGGCTTTTGTTATCACAATGCTCCAGGACCAGTTTCATCACAATACTCCATCCCCCTTGTCAACACAGTGCACAATGAAACCTTTCATTACAATGTTCCATGACACTTGTCATCACAATGCTCCATGGCCTTTATCGTCACATTGCTCCCAGGCACTTTTCATCACAATGAACCATGAAAATTTTCATCACCTTGCTCCATGACCATTGTCATCACAATAGTCCATACCCTTGTCAACACAATGCTGCATAATCCCTGTCATCACAATTCTCCATGACTGCTGTCATCACAATAATCCAGGACAATTTTCATAACAATGCTTCATGCCCTCAGTCATCACAGTCCTCCATGATACCTTTCATCACAATTCCTAGATGATCCATGTCATCACAATGCACCATGACACCTGTCATCAGAATTCGCTATGACCCATGTCATCACCATACTCGATGAACCGTGTCATCACAGTGTTCCAGGACATATGTCATCACAATCATCCATGACTACTTTCATAACAATGCTCCAATACGACTGTCATCACAATGCTCCGTGGCCACTCTTATCATATTGCTCCATGATCCCTTTCATCACAATTCTCCATGACCACTGTCATCACCATGCCTCATGACGCCTGTCATCTCAATGCTCAATGGCCACTTTCATCAAATTGCTCCATGAACCCAATCATCACAATGTTCCCTACCCTTTTCATCACAATGCTCCATGGGCCCTGTCATCACAATGCTCCATGCCCTTGTCATCAAAATGCTCCAGAACTCTTGTCATTATAATGCTCCATGCCAATGTCATCCAAATGCCCCATGACACTTGTCATCACAATGCTCCATGTCCTTTGTCATCACAATGTTCCATGGCCCCTGTCATCACAGTGCTCCATGATACATTTCATCACAATTCTAGATGACCACTGTCATCACAATGTCCCATGACAGATGTCCTCACAATTCTCCATGGTCCTTGTTATCCCAATGCTCCACGAACAGTGTCATCACAAGGTTCCAGGACACTTGTCATCACAATGATACATGATCACTTTTATCACAATGCTCCTTGACCACTGTCACCATAATGCCCCATGACATCTCTCATCACTGTGATCCAAGGCCACTCTCATAAAAATCCTCCATGATCTCTGTCAGTAAAGTATTGCATGACACTTGTCATCACAGTGCTCCATGATCCCTGTTATCACAATGATCCCTGCCAATGTCATTACAATGCTCCATGTCTCCTGCAATCACAATGCTCCATGCCCTTGTCATCACAATGCTCCAGGTCTGTTGTCATCATGATGCTTCATGCCCGGGTCATCACAATGCTCTATGAATCTTGTCTTCACAATGCTCCATGGCCCATGTCATCACCGTGCTCCATGACACCTGTCATCACAATACTCTATGGCCTTTGTCATCACAATTCTCCGTGACCCTGTCAACACAATGCCTGATGACCCCTGTCATCAAAATGCTAAATGGCACTTGTCATCACAATGCTCTATGACGCCTGTCATCACTATTCTCCATGTCACTTGGTATCACAATGCTCCATGGTCCCTGTAATTCCAGTACTCCATGACCCCTTTCATCACAATGCCCAATGCCATTTCTCATCACAATTCTCCATGGCATTTGTCATCACGATGTGCCATGACACCTGTCATCACAATGCTCCAAGACACTTGTCATCACAATGCGCAATGGTCCTTATCATCACAATGTTCCTTGGTGCTTTTCATCGTAATGCTCCATGACAACTTTCATCAAAATACTCCATGATTTGTTTCATCTCAATGCTCCATGGCCCTTTTCATCACAATGCTCCATAGCGCTTTTCATCGCAATGCTCCATGACCGCTTTCAGCACAATGCCCCATGACACTTGTCATCACAATTTGCCTTGGCCCTTTTCATCTCAATGCTGTATGAACCGTGTCAGAACTAGGTTTCCAGGACCCTTGTCATCACAATGCTCCGTGAAATCTCTTATCTCAATGTTACATGGCCTTTGTATTCACAATGCTCCATTGTCCCGATAATCACGTTGCTCCATGGTCTGTGTCAGCACAATATTGCATAACACTTGTCATCACAATGCTCCATGATCCCTGTAATCACAATGATCCCTTCCAATGTCATCACAATGCTCCATGACCCCTGTCATCACAATGCTCTATGGCCTTTGTCATCACAATGCTCCGTGACCCTTGTCAACACAATGCCTGATGAACCCTGTCATCAAAATGCTAAATGGCACTTGTCATCACAATGCTCTATGACGCCTGTCATCACTATTCTCCATGTCACTTGTTATCACAATGCTCCAAGGCCTCTGTAATCCCAGTACTCCTTGACCCCTTTCAGCACAATGCCCAATGCCACCTCTCATCACAATTCTCCATGGCATTTGTCATCACGATGCTCCATGACACCTGTCATCACAATGCTCCATGACACTTGTAATCACAATGCTCGATGGCCCTTGTCATCACAATGTTCCTTGGTGCATTTCATCGCAATGCGCCATGACAACTTTCATCAAAATACTCCAAGATTTCTTTCATCACAATGCTCCAGGGCAAATGTAATTACAAATCCACCTGATACCTTTCATTACAATTCTCCATTGCCACTTACATAAAAATGCTCCATGCTCCTGTCATCACAATGTTCCACGGCCCTTGTCATCACAATGCTCCATGAAATATTTCCTCACAATGCTCCAGTACGCCTTTCATCCAAATTCCCCATGCACTGTCATCACAATTCTCCATGACCCCTGTCATCGTAATGGTCCATGACCCGTTTCATCTCAATGCTCCATGACACCTTTCATCACAATGCTCCATGGCCTTTGTCATCACAATGCTCCATGGCCCCTGTAATCACAGTGCTCCATGACCCGTTTCATCTCAATGCTATATGACCTCACTCATCACAATGCCCCATGACCCCTGTAATCACAATGCTCCATGGCACTTGTCATCACAGTTCTCCAAGCCTTTGTCATCACACTGCTCCATTGCCCCTGTAATCACAGTGCTCCATGCCCTTGTTTTCACAAGGCTACAGAACTCTTGTCATTATAATGCTCCATGTCCGTTTCATCACCATGTTCCATGACACTTGTCATCACAATGCTCCATGGCCCCTCTCATTACTGTGCTCCATAATAACTTTAATCACATGTCTAGATGACCCCTGCCATCACTATGCCCCATGACATTGTCATCACAATTCGCCATGACCATTGTCATCACAATGCTCCATGAACCATGTCATCACAGGGTCCCAGGACACTTGTCATCACAATGATCCATTACCACTTTTATCACAATGCTCCATGACCACTGTCATCTCAATGCTCCATGGCCTTTGTATTCACAATGCTCCATGGCCCCTGTAATCACAGTGCTCCATAACACCTTTCATCATAATGCTCCAAGGCCCCTGTCATCACAATGCCTCATGGTCTTTGTCATCACAATGCTCAACGACCCCTGTCATCACAATGCTCCATGCTGTTGTCATCACAATGCTCCATGGCCCCTGTAATCACAGTGCTCCATAACACCTTTCATCATAATGCTCCATTACCACTGCCATCTCAATGCCCCATGACGCCTGTCATCACAATTCTCCAAGGCCCCTCTCATCAGAATGCTCCATGACACTTGTCATCACATTGCTCCATAACACCTGTCATCACAGTGTTCCCTGCCCATGTCATCACAATGCTCCATATTCCCTATAATCCCAATGCTCCATGCCTTTTTCCTCACAGTGCTCCAGAATTCTTGTCATCACAATGTTCCATGACCGTGGCATCACAATGCTCCATGGCCCTTGTCATCACAATGCTCCAGATTTCTTATCTTAACAATGTTCCATGACCGTGTCATCACAATGCTACATGACCCTGGTCATCACAGTTCTCCATGACCTTTGTCATCACAATGCTCTATGTCGCTTTTACGCACAATTCTCAATGACCACTTAAATCACTAGGTTCGCTGACAATTTTCATCACATTTCTCTATGGTCATTACAATTCCCCTTGGCCCCTTTATTCACAATGCTCCATGATGCCTGTCATCACAATGCTCCATGGCTTTTGTTATCACAATGCTCCAGGACCAGTTTCATCACAATACTCCATCCCCCTTGTCAACACAGTGCACAATGAAACCTTTCATTACAATGTTCCATGACACTTGTCATCACAATGCTCCATGGCCTTTATCGTCACATTGCTCCCAGGCACTTTTCATCACAATGAACCATGAAAATTTTCATCACCTTGCTCCATGACCATTGTCATCACAATAGTCCATACCCTTGTCAACACAATGCTGCATAATCCCTGTCATCACAATTCTCCATGACTGCTGTCATCACAATAATCCAGGACAATTTTCATAACAATGCTTCATGCCCTCAGTCATCACAGTCCTCCATGATACCTTTCATCACAATTCCTAGATGATCCATGTCATCACAATGCACCATGACACCTGTCATCAGAATTCGCTATGACCCATGTCATCACCATACTCGATGAACCGTGTCATCACAGTGTTCCAGGACATATGTCATCACAATCATCCATGACTACTTTCATAACAATGCTCCAATACGACTGTCATCACAATGCTCCGTGGCCACTCTTATCATATTGCTCCATGATCCCTTTCATCACAATTCTCCATGACCACTGTCATCACCATGCCTCATGACGCCTGTCATGTCAATGCTCAATGGCCACTTTCATCAAATTGCTCCATGAACCCAATCATCACAATGTTCCCTACCCTTTTCATCACAATGCTCCATGGGCCCTGTCATCACAATGCTCCATGCCCTTGTCATCAAAATGCTCCAGAACTCTTGTCATTATAATGCTCCATGCCAATGTCATCCAAATGCCCCATGACACTTGTCATCACAATGCTCCATGTCCTTTGTCATCACAATGTTCCATGGCCCCTGTCATCACAGTGCTCCATGATACATTTCATCACAATTCTAGATGACCACTGTCATCACAATGTCCCATGACAGATGTCCTCACAATTCTCCATGGTCCTTGTCATCACAATGCTCCACGAACAGTGTCATCACAAGGTTCCAGGACACTTGTCATCACAATGATACATGATCACTTTCATCACAATGCTCCTTGACCACTGTCACCATAATGCCCCATGACATCTCTCATCACTGTGCTCCAAGGCCACTCTCCTCAAAATCCTCCATGATCTCTGTCAGTAAAGTATTGCATGACACTTGTCATCACAGTGCTCCATGATCCCTGTTATCACAATGATCCCTGGCAATGTCATTACAATGCTCTATGTCTCCTGCAATCACAATGCTCCATGCCCTTGTCATCACAATGCTCCAGGTCTGTTGTCATCACCATGCTTCATGCTCGGGTCATCACAATGCTCTATGAATCTTGTCTTCACAATGCTCCATGGCCCATGTCATCACCGTGCTCCATGACACCTGTCATCACAATACTCTATGGCCTTTGTCATCACAATTCTCTGTGACCCCGTCAACACAATGCCTGATGACCCCTGTCATCAAAATGCTAAATGGCACTTGTCATCACAATGCTCTATGACGCCTGTCATCACTATTCTCCATGTCACTTGGTATCACAATGTTCCATGGTCCCTGTAATTCCAGTACTCCATGACCCCTTTCATCACAATGCCCAATGCCATTTCTCATCACAATTCTCCATGGCATTTGTCATCACGATGCGCCATGACACCTGTCATCACAATGCTCCAAGACACTTGTCATCACAATGCGCGATGGTCCTTATCATCACAATGTTCCTTGGTGCTTTTCATCGTAATGTTCCATGACAACTTTCATCAAAATACTCCATGATTTGTTTCATCTCAATGCTCCATGGCCCTTTTCATCACAATGCTCCATAGCGCTTTTCATCGCAATGCTCCATGACCGCTTTCAGCACAATGCCCCATGACACTTGTCATCACAATTTGCCTTGGCCCTTTTCATCTCAATGCTGTATGAACCGTGTCAGAACTAGGTTTCCAGGACCCTTGTCATCACAATGCTCCGTGAAATCTCTTATCTCAATGTTACATGGCCTTTGTATTCACAATGCTCCATTGTCCCGATAATCACGTTGCTCCATGGTCTGTGTCAGCACAATATTGCATAACACTTGTCATCACAATGCTCCATGATCCCTGTAATCACAATGATCCCTTCCAATGTCATCACAATGCTCCATGACCCCTGTCATCACAATGCTCTATGTCCTTTGTCATCACAATGCTCCGTGACCCTTGTCAACACAATGCCTGATGAACCCTGTCATCAAAATGCTAAATGGCACTTGTCATCACAATGCTCTATGACGCCTGTCATCACTATTCTCCATGTCACTTGTTATCACAATGCTCCAAGGCCTCTGTAATCCCAGTACTCCTTGACCCCTTTCAGCACAATGCCCAATGCCACCTCTCATCACAATTCTCCATGGCATTTGTCATCACGGTGCTCCATGGCATTTTTCATCACGGTGCTCCATGACACCTGTCATCACAATGCTCCATGACACTTGTAATCACAATGCTTGATGGCCCTTGTCATCACAATGTTCCTTGGTGCATTTCATCGCAATGCGCCATGACAACTTTCATCAAAATACTCCAAGATTTCTTTCATCACAATGCTCCAGGGCCCTTATAATTACAAATCCACATGATACCTTTCATTACAATTCTCCATTGCCACTTACATAAAAATGATCCATGCTCCTGTCATCACAATGTTCCACGGCCCTTGTCATCACAATGCTCCATGAAATATTTCCTCACAATGCTCCAGTATGCCTTTCATCCAAATTCCCCATGCACTGTCATCACAATTCTCCATGACCCCTGTCCTCGTAATGGTCCATGACCCGTTTCATCTCAATGCTCCATGACACCTTTCATCACAATGCTCCATGGCCTTTATCGTCACATTGCTCCCAGGCACTTTTCATCACAATGAACCATGAAAATTTTCATCACCTTGCTCCATGACCATTGTCATCACAATAGTCCATACCCTTGTCAACACAATGCTGCATAATCCCTGTCATCACAATTCTCCATGACTGCTGTCATCACAATAATCCAGGACAATTTTCATAACAATGCTTCATGGTCCCAGTCATCACAGTCCTCCATGATACCTTTCATCACAATTCCTAGATGATCCATGTCATCACAATGCACCATGACACCTGTCATCAGAATTCGTTATGACCCATGTCATCACCATACTCGATGAACCGTGTCATCACAGTGTTCCAGGAAACATGTCATCACAATGATCCATGACTACTTTCATCACAATGCTCCAATACAGCTGTCATCACAATGCTCGATGGACACTGTTATCATATTGCTCCATGATCTCTTTCATCACAATGCTCCATGACCACTGTCATCACCATTCCTCATGACGCCTGTTATCTCAATGCTCCATGGCCCCTTTCATCACAGTGCTCCATGAACGCAGTCATCACAGTGTTCCCTGCCCTTTTCATCACAATGCTCCATGCCCTTGTCATCAAAATGCTCCAGAACTCTTGTCATCATAATGGTCCAAGCCAATGTCATCAAAATGGCCCATGACATTTATCATCACAATGCTCCATGGCCTTTGTCATCACAATGTTCCATGGCCCCTGTCATCACAGTGCTCCATGATATCTTTCATCACAATTCTAGATGACCACTGTCATCACAATGCCCCATGACAGATGTCTCCACAATTCGCCATGGTCCTTGTCATCACAATGCTCCATGAACCGTGTCATCACAAGGTTCCAGGACACTTGCCATCACAATGATCCATGGTCACTTTCATCACAATGCTCCATGAAACCTGTCATCTTAATGCTCCATAGCCTTTGTATACACAATGCTCCATGGCCCCTGTAAACACAGTGCTCCAAGACCTCTTTCATTACAATTCTCCAAGACCACTCTCATCACAACGCCCCATGACGCCATCTATCACAAATCTCCAAGGCCTCTCTTACCAAAAAGCTCCATGATCCTTGTCAGCACAATATTCCATGACACTTTTCATCACAATGCTCCATGACGCCTCTCATCACAAAGTTCCCTGCCAATATCATCACAATACACCTTGTCACCTTTAATCACAATGCTCCATGGACTTTCATCACAATGCTCCAGAATTCTTGTCATCACAATGTTCCTTGACCGGGTCATCACAATGCTCCATGACCACTGTCATCAAAATGCTTTATGAAACTTGTTATCAGAATGTTCCATGACCCTGTCATCAAAATGATCCATGACCATTGTCATCACAATGCTGCATGATAAATTTCATCCCAATTCCCTGTGACCGCTGTCATCACAATGCTCCAGGACAATATTTATCACTCCATAGCCTGTGTCATCACAAAGTTCCATGGCCCCTGTCATCACAATGCTCCATGCCTTTTTCATCAAAATGCTCCAGATCTCTTGTCATCATAATGCTCCATGCCAATGTCATCAAAATGCCCCATGACACTTGTCATCACAATGCTCCATGGCCTTTGTCATCACAATGTTCCATGGCCCCTGTCATCACAGTGCTCCATGGTACATTTCATCACAATTCTAGATGACCATTGTCATCACAATGCCCCATGACAGATGTCATCCCAATTCGCCATGGTCCTTGTCATCACAATGCTCCATGAACCATGTCATCACAAGTTTCCAGGTCACTTGTCATCACAATGATCCATGATCACTTTCATCACAATGCTCCATGAACCATGTCATCTCAATGCTCCATAGCCTTTGTATTCACAATGCTCCATGGCCCCTGTAATCACAGTGCTCCATGAACCCATTCACCACAATGCTCCAAGACCGCTGTCATCACAGTGCCCCATGACGCCTGCCATCACAAATCTCCAAGGCCTCTCTTACCAAAAATCTCCATGATCCCTGTCAGCACAATGTTCCATGACAGTTTTCATCAGAGTGCTCCATGACCCCTGTCATCACAAAGTTCTCTGCCCATATTATCACAATGCTCCTTGTCACCTTTAATCACAATGCTCCATGCCCTTTCATCACAATGCTCCAGAATTCTTCTCATCGCAATGTTGCTTGAACGTGTCATCACAATGCTCCATGACCCTGGTAATCACAAAGCTCCATGACCCCTGTCAGCACAATGATCCATGACTCCTTTCCTCACAGTGCTCCAGTACCCTTTTCATCACAATGTTCCATGCCATTGTAAGCTCAATGATCTGTGGACCCTGTCATCAAAATGCTCAATCCCCTTTTCATCAGAATGCTCCAGATATCCTATCATTACAATGCTCCATGCCCGTGTCATCACAATGCTCCATGCCGTTGTCATCACAATGCTCCATGGCCCCTGTAATCACAATGCTCCATGCCCTTGTCATCACAATTCTCCAGAACACTTGTCATCATAATACTCTATTCCTGTGTCATCCCATTGCTCAATGACTCTTGTCATCAAAATGTTCCTTGGCCTTTGTCATCACAGTGCTCGATGATAACTATAATCAAAATTCTACATGAACACTGTCATCACATTGCAAGATGACCAATGTCATCAAATGCCCCATGACTCATGCCATCACAATTCGCATTGCCCCTTCTCATCTCAGTGCTGTAGGAACCGTGTCATCACTAGGTTCCAGGACACTTGTCATCACAGTGATCCATGACCACTTTCATCACAATGCTCCATGCACTCTGTTATCTCAATGCTCCATGGCCTTTGTATTCACAATGCTCCATTGTCCCGATAATCGCGTTGCTCCATGAACACTTTCATCACAATGCTCCCTGACCACTTTCACCATAATGCCCCATGACGTCTCTCATCACTGTGCTCCAAGGCCACTCTCATCAAAATGCTCCATGATCTGTGTCAGCACAATATTGCATGACACTTGTCATCACAATGCTCCATGATGCCTGTAATCACAATGATCCCTGCCAATGTCATCACAATTCTCCATGTCTCCTGTAATGACAATGCTCCATGCCCTTGTCATCACAATGCTCCAGATCTGTTGCCATCACCATGCTTCATGCCCGTGTCATCACAATGCTCCATGAATCTTGTTTTCACAATTCTCCATGGCCCATGTCATCACAATGCTCCATGACCCCTGTCATCACAATGCTCCATGAAAGATCTCCTCACAATGCTCCAGTACGCCTTTCATACAAATTCCCCATGGCCACTGTCATCACAATTCCTCATGACCCCTGTCATCGTAATGGTCCATGACACGTTTCATCTCAATGCTCCAGGACCTCACTCATCACAATGCCCCATGACCCCTGTAATCAAAATGCTCCATGGCCCTTGTCATCACAGTGCTCCAAGCCTTGGTCATCACACTGCTCCATGGCCCCTGTAATCACAATGCTCCATGCCCTTGTCATCACAAGGCTCCAGAAGTCTTGTCATTATAATGCTCCATGGCCGTTTCATCACCATGCTCCATGTCACTTGTCATCACCATGCTCCATGGCCCCTCTCATTACTGTGCTCCATAATAACTTTAACCACATTTCTAGATGACCGCTGCCATCACAAATCCCCATGACATTGTCATCACTATTCGCCATGACCAATGTCATCACAATGCTCCATGAACCATGTCATCACAGGATCCCAGGACACTTGTCATCACAATGATCCATTACCACTTTCATCACAATGCTCCATGACCACTGTCATCTCAATGCTCCCTGGCCTTTGTATTCACAATGCTCCATGGCCCCTGTAATCACAGTACTCCATAACACCTTTCATCATAATGCTCCATGACCACTGCCATCTCAATGCCCCATGACGCCTGTCATCACAATTCTCCAAGGACCCTCTTATCACAATGCTCCAGGACAGTTGTCATCACATTGCTCCATAACAACTGTCATCACAGTGTTCCCTGTCCATGTCATCACAATGCTCCATGTCCCCTATAATCAAAATGCTCCATGGCTTTTTCCTCACAATCCTCCAGAATTCTTGTCATCACAATGTTCCATGACCGTGTCATCACAATGCTACATGACCCTGGTCCTCACAGTTCTCCATGACATTTGTCATCACAATGATCTATGTCGCTTTTCATCACAATTCTCAATAACCATTTTAATCACTGTGCTCGCTGACCATTTTCATCATATTTCTCTGTTGTCATTACAATTCCCTATGGCCCCTTTCTTCACAATGCTCCATGGCCCCTGTAATCACAGTGCTCCATAACACCTTTTATCATACTGCTCCATGACCACTGCCATCTCAATGCCCCATGACGCCTGTCATCACAATTCTCCAAGGCCCCTCTCATCACTATGCTCCATGACACTTGTCATCACATTGCTCCATAACACCTGTCATCACAGTGTTCCCTGACCATGTCATCACAATGCTCCATGTCCCCTATAATCACAATGCTCCATGCCTTTTTCCTCACAATGCTCCAGAATTCTTGTCATCACAATGTTCCATGACCGTGTCATCACAATGCTACATGAACCTTGCCATCACAGTTCTCCATGACTTTTGTCATCACAATGCTCTATGTCACTTTTCATCACAATTCTCAATGAACACTTTAACCCCTATGCTCGCTGACCATTTTCATCACATTTCTCTATTGTCATTACAATTCCCCATGGCTTCTTTCTTCACAATGCTCCATGATGCCTGTCATCACAATGCTCCATGGCTTTTGTTATCACAATGCTCCAGGACCTGTTTCATCACAATACTCCATCCCGCTTGTCATCACGGTGCACAATGAAACATTTCATTACAATGCTCCATGACACTTGTCATCACAATGCTCCATGGCCTTTATCGTCACAGTGTTCCCAGGCACTATTCATCACGATGTTCCATGAAAACTTTCATCATATTGCTCCATGACCATTTTCATCACAATAGTCCGTACCTTTTTCAAGAAAATGCTGCATAATCCCTGTCATCACAATTCTCCATGACTGCTGTCATCACAATAATCCAGGACAAGTTTCATAACAATGCTTCATGCCCCCAGTCATCACAGTGCTCCATGATACCTTTCATCACAATTCCTAGATGATCAATGTCATCACAAGGCCCCATGACACCTGTCATCACAATTCGCTATGACCCTTGTCATCACAATACTGGATGAACCGTGTCATCACAGTGTTCCAGGAAACATGTCATCACACTGATCCATGACTACTTTCATCACAATGCTCCAATACAGCTGTCATCACAATGCTCGATGGACACTGTTATCATATTGCTCCATGATCTCTTTCATCACAATGCTCCATGACCACTGTCATCACCATTCCTCATGACGCCTGTTATCTCAATGCTCCATGGCCCCTTTCATCACAGTGCTCCATGAACCCAGTCATCACAGTGTTCCCTGCCCTTTTCATCACAATGCTCCATGCCCTTTTCATCAAAATGCTCCAGAACTCTTGTCATCATAATGGTACAAGCCAATGTCATCAAAATGGCCCATGACATTTATCATCACAATGCTCCATGGCCTCTGTCATCACAATGTTCCATGGCCCCTGTCATCACAGTGCTCCATGATATCTTTCATCACAATTCTAGATGACCACTGTCATCACAATGCCCCATGAAAGATGTCTCCAAAATTCGCCATGGTCCTTGTCATCACAATGCTCCATTAACCGTGTCATCACAAGGTTCCAGGACACTTGTCATCACAATGATCCATGGTCACTTTCATCACAATGCTCCATGAAACCTGTCATCTTAATGCTCCATAGCCTTTGTATACACAGTGCTCCATGGCCCCTGTAAACACAGTGCTCCAAGACCTCTTTCATTACAATTCTCCAAGACCACTCTCATCACAACGTCCCATGACGCCATCTATCACAAATCTCCAAGGCCTCTCTTACCAAAAAGCTCCATGATCCCTGTCAGCACAATGTTCCATGACACTTTTCATCACAATGCTCCATGACCCCTCTCATCACAAAGTTCCCTGCCAATATCATCACAATACACCTTGTCACCTTTAATCACAATGCTCCATGGCCTTTCATCAAAATGCTCCAAAATTCTTGTCATCACAATGTTCCTTAACCGTGTCATCACAATGCTCCATTTCATTGTCATCAAAATGCTTTATGAAACTTGTTATCAGAATGTTCCATGACCCTGTCATAAAAATGATCCATGACCATTGTCATCACAATGCTGCATGATAAATTTCATCCCAATTCCCTGTGACCGCTGTCATCACAATGCTCCAGGACAATATTTATCACTCCATAGCCTGTGTCATCACAAAGTTCCATGGCCCCTGTCATCACAATGCTCCATGCCTTTTTCATCAAAATGCTCCAGATCTCTTGTCATCATAATGCTCCATGCCAATGTCATCAAAATGCCCCATGACACTTGTCATCACAATGCTCCATGGCCTTTGTCATCACAATGTTCCATGGCCCCTGTCATCACAGTGCTCCATGGTACATTTCATCACAATTCTAGATGACCATTGTCATCACAATGCCCCATGACAGATGTCATCCCAATTCGCCATGGTCCTTGTCATCACAATGCTCCATGAACCATGTCATCACAAGTTTCCAGGTCACTTGTCTTCACAATGATCCATGATCACTTTCATCACAATGCTCCATGAACCATGTCATCTCAATGCTCCATACCCTTTGTATTCACAATGCTCCATGGCCCCTGTAATCACAGTGCTCCATGACCCCATTCACCACAATGCTCCAAGACCGCTGTCATCACAATGCCCCATGACGCCTGCCATCACAAATCTCCAAGCCCTCTCTTACCAAAAATCTCCATGATCCCTGTCAGCACAATGTTCCATGACACTTTTCATCACAATGCTCCATGAACTCATTCATCACAATGCCCCATTTCCCCTGTAATCACAATGCTCCATGGCCCTTGTCATCACAGTGATCCAAGCCTTTGTCATCACACTGCTCCATGGCCCCTGTAATCACAATGCTCCATGCCTTTGTCATCACAAGGTTCCAGAACACTTGTAATTATAATGCTCCATGGCCGTTTCATCACCATGCTCCATCACACTTGCCATCACAATGCTCCATGGTCCCTCTCATTACTGTGCTACATAATAACTTTAACCACATTTCTGGATGACCACTGCCATCACAATGCCCCATGACATTGTCATCACAATTCGCCATGACCAATGTCATCACAATGCTCCATGAACCATGTCATCACAGGGTCGCAGGACACTTGTCATCACAATGATCCATTACCACTTTCATCACAATGCTCCATGACCACTGTCATCTCAATTCCCCATGACGCCTCTCATCACAATTCTCCAAGGACCCTCTCATCACAATGCTCCATGACACTTATCATCACATTGCTCCATAACACCTGTCATCACAGTGTTCCCTGTCCATGTCGTCACAATGCTCCAATTCCCCTATAATCACAATGCTCCATGGCTTTTTCCTCACAATGCTCCAGAATTCTTGTCATCACAATGTTCGATGACCGTGTCATCACAATGCTACTTGACACTGGTCATCACAGTTCTCCATGACCTTTGTCATCACAATGATCTATGTCACTTTTCATTACAATTCTCAATGACCACTTTAATCACTGTGCTCGCTGACCATTTTCATCACATTTCTCTGTTGTCATTACAATTCCCCATGGCCCATTTCTTCACAATGCTCCATGATGCCTGTCATCACAATGCTCCTTGGCTTTTGTTATCACACTGCTCCAGGACCAGTTTCATCACAATACTCCATCCCCCTTGTCATCACAGTGCACAATGAAACCTTTCATTACAATGCTCCATGGCCTTTATCGTCACAATGCTCCCAGGCACTATTCATCACGATGTTCCATGAAAACATTCATCAAATTGCTCGATGACCATTGTCATCACAATAGTCCATACCCATGTCCACACAATGTTGCATAATCCCTCTCATCACAATAATCCAGGACAATTTTCATAACAATGTTTCATGCCCCAGTCCTCACAGTGCTCCATGATACCTTACATCACATTCCTAGATGATCAATGTCATCACAATGCCCCATGACACCTGTCATCACAATTCGCTATGACCCTTGTCATAACAATACTCAATGAACCGTGTCCTCACAGTGTCGAAGGACACATGTCATCACAATGATCCATGACTACTTTCATCACAATATTCCAATATACCTCTCATCACAATGCTCCATAGCCCCAGTTATCATATTGCTCCATGAACTCTTTCATCACAATGCTCCATGACCACTGTCATCACCATGGCTCATGACGCCTGTCATCTCAATGCTCCATGGACCCTTTCATCACAATGCTCCATGAACCCAGTCATCACAATGTTCCCTGTCCTTTTCATCACAATGCTCCATGGGCCCTATCATCAAAATGCTCCATGCCCTTGTCATCAAAATGCTCCAGAACTCTTGTCATCATAATGCTCCATGCCAATGTCATTAAAATGCCCGATGTCACTTGTAATCACAATGCTCCATGGCCTTTGTCATTAAAATGTTCCATGGCCCCTGTCATCACAATGCTCCATGCCCTTTTTATCAAAATGATCCAGAACTTTTGTCATCATAATGCTCCATGCCAATGTCATCAAAATGCCCCATGACACTTGTCATCACAATGCTCCATGGCCTTTGTCATCACAATTTTCCATAGCCCCTGTCATCACAGTGCTCCATGATACCTTTCATCACAATTCTAGATGACCACAGTCATCACAATGCCCCATGACAGATGTCATAACAATTCGCCATGATCCTTCTCATCACAATGCTCCATTAACCGTGTCATCACAAGGTTCCAGGACACTAGTCATCACAATGATCCGTGATCACTTTCATCACAGTGCTCCATGAAACCTGTCATCTCAATGCTCCATAGCCTTTGTATTCACAATGCTCCATGGCCCCTGTAATCACAGTGCTCCATGACCCATTTCTTCACAATGTTCCAAGACCGCTGTCATCACAATGCCCCATGATGCCTGCCATCATAAACCTCCAAGGCCTCTCTTACCAAAAAGCTCCATGACCCCTGTCATCACAAAGTTCTCTGCCCATATCATCACAATGCTCCTTGTCACCTTTTACCACAATGCTCCATGCCCTTTCATCAAAATGCTCCAGAATTCTTGTCATCACAATGTTCCTTGACCGTGTCATCACAATGCTCCATGACCCTTGTCATCACAAAGCTCCATGACCCCTGTCATCACAATGATCCATTATTCCTTTCCTCACAGTGCTCCAGTACCTTTTTCATCACAATGCTCCATGCCATTGTCAGCACAATGCTCCTTGGACCCTGTCATCAAAATGCTCAATCCCCTTTTCATCACAATGCTCCAGATATCCTATCACTACAATGCTCCATGCCCGTGTCAACACAATGCTCCATGACCCCTGTCATCAAAATGCTTTATGAACCTTGTTACAAGAATGTTCCATGACACCTGTCATCAAAATGATCCATGACCGTTGTCATCATAGTGCCCCATAACACCTGTAATCACAATGCTCCATGGACCCTGTAATCACACTGCTCCATGTTCCCTTTCAACACAATGCTGCATGACACCTCTCATCACAATGTTCCATGAAAGTTGTCATCAACATGCTCCATGACACCGGTCACCACAAGGTTCCCTGCCCTTGTCATCACAATGCTCCATGGCATCTGTCATCACCATGCTCCATGGTCTTTCTCATCACGATGCTCTATGACACCTGTCATCACAATGCTTGATGACCATTGTCATCACAATGCTCCAAATACCCTGTCATCACAATGCCTCATGGTCTTTGTAATCACAATGCTCAATGACCCCTGTCATCACAATGCTCCATGCCATTGTCATCACAATGCTCCATGGCCCCTGTAATCACAATGCTCCATGCCCTTTTCATCACAATGCTCCAGAACACTTGTCATCATAATACTCCATTCCCGTGTCATCCCATTGCTCAATGACACTTGTCATCAAAATGTTCCTTGGCCTTTGTCATCACAGTGCTCCATGATACCTTTCATCAAAACTCTACATGACCACTGTCATCACAATGCAAGATGACCAATGTCATCACAATGCCCCATGACACGTGTCATCAGAATTCGCCTTGGCCCTTGTCATCTCAATGCTGTATGAACCGTGTCATCACTAGGTTACAGGACACTTGTCATCACAGTGATCCATGACCACATTCATCACAATGCTCCATGAACTCTGTTATCTCAATGCTCCATGGCCTTTGTATTCACAATGCTCCATTGTCCCGATAATCACCTTGCTCCATGAACACTTTCATCACAATCCTCCTTGACCACTGTCACCATAATTCCCCATGACGTCTCTCATCACTGTGCTCCAAGGCCACTCTCATCAAAATGCTCCATGATCTGTGTCAGCACAATATTGCATGACACTTGTCATCACAATGCTCCATGATCCCTGTAATCACAGTGATCCCTGCCAATGTCATCACAATGCTCCATGTCTCCTGTAATCACAATGCTCCATGCCCTTGTCATCACAATGCGCCAAGGTTGTGGTCATCAACATGCTTCATGCCCCGTGTCATCCAATGCTCCATGAAACTTGTCTTCACAATGCTCCATGACCGCAGTCATCACAATGCTCTATGGCCTTTTTCATCACAATGCTCCATGACCCCTGTCAACACAATGCCTGATGACCCCTGTCATCAAAATGCTAAATGGCACTTGTCATCACAATGCTCTATGACGCCTGTCATCACTATTCTCCATTTCACTTGTTATCACAATGCTCCATGGCCCCTGTAATCACAGTACTGCATGAGCCCTTTCATCACAATGCCCAATGCCACCTCTCATCACAATTCTCCATGGCATTTGTCATCACGATACTCCATGACACCTGTCATCACAATGTCCCATGACCCTTGTCGTCACAAAGCTCCATGACACCTGTCATCACATTAACCCATGACTCTTTTCCTCACAGTGCTCCAGTATCCTTTTCATCACAATGCTACAGATATCCTATCATTACAATGCTCCCAGCCCGTGTCATAACAATGCTCCATGCCATTGTCATCAGAATGCTCCATGGCCCCAGTAATCACAATGCTCCATGCCCTTGTCATCACAATGCTCCAGAACAATTGTCATCATAATACTCCATTCCCCTGTCATCCCATTTCTCATTGACACTTGTCATCAAAATTTTCCTTGGCCTTTGTCATCACAGTGCTGCTTGATACCTTTAATCAAAATTCTACATGACCACTGTCATCACAATGCAAGATGACCAATCTCATCACAATGCCCCATGACACGTGTCATCACAATTCACATTGGCCTTTGTCATCTGAATGCTGTAGGAACCGTGTCATCACTAGGTTCCAGGACACTTGTCATCACAGTGATCCATGACCACTTTCATCACAATGCTCCATGAACTCTGTTATCTCAATGCTCCATGGCCTTTGTATTCACAATGCTCCATTGTCCCGATAATCGCGTTGGTCCATGAACACTTTCATCACAATGCTCTTTGACCACTGTCACCATAATGCCCCATGACGTCTCTCATCACTGTGCCCCAAGGCCACTCTCATCAAAATGCTCCATGATCTGTGTCAGCACAATATTGCATGACACTTGTCATCACAATGCTCCATGATCCCTGTAAACACAATGATCCCTGCCAATGTCATCACAATGCTCCATGTCTCCTGTAATCACAATGCTCCATGCCCTTGTCATCAGAAGTCTTCAGAGCTCTTGTCATTATAATGCTCCATGCCAATGTCATCAAAATGCCCCATGACACTTGTCTTCACAATGATCCACTACCACTTTCATCACAATGCTCCATGAACCCTGTCATCTCAATGCTCCATAGCCTTTGTATTCACAATGCTCCTTGGCCCCTGTAATCACAGTGCTCCATGACGCCTTTCAGCACAATGCTCCAAGACCGCTGTCATCACAATGCCCCATCACGCCTGCCATAACAAATCTCCAAGACCTCTCTTACCAAAAAGCTCCATGATCCCTGTCAGCACAATGTTCCATGACATTTTTCATCACAATGCTCCATGACCCCTGTCATCACAAAGTTCTCTGCCCATATCATCACAATGCTCCTTGTCTCCTTTAATCACGATGCTCCATGGTCTTTCATCACAATGGTCCAGAATTCTTCTCATCGCAATGTTCCTTGACCGTGTCATCACAATGCTCCATGACCCTTGTAATCACAAAGCTCCATGAACCCTGTCAGCACAATGATCCATGACTCATTTCCTCACAGTGCTCCAGTACCCTTTTCATCACAATGCTCCCTGCCATTGTCAGCACAATGATCTTTGGACCCTGTCATCAAAATGCTCCATCCCCTTTTCATCACAATGCTCCAGATATCCTATCATTACAATGCTCCATGCCTTTGTCATCTCAATGTTCCATTCCATTGTCATCACAATGCTCCATGGCCCCTGTAATCACAATGCTCCATGCACTTGTCATCACAATGCTCCAGAACACTTGTCAACATAATACTCCATTTCCGTGTCACCCCATTGCTCAATGACACTTCTCATCAGAATGTTCCTTGGTCTTTGCCATCACAGTGCTCCATGATACCTTTAATCAAAATTCTACATGGCCACTGTCCTCACAATGCAAGATGACCAATGTCATCACAATGCCCCATGACACGTGTCATCACAATTTGCATTGGCCCTTGTCATCTCAATGCTGTAGGAACCGTGTCATCACTAGGTTCCAGGACACTTGTCATCACATTGATCCATGACCACATTCATCACAGTGCTCCATGAACTCTGTTTTCTCAATGCTCCATGGCCTTTGTATTCACAAAGCTCCATTGTCCTGATAATCGCGTTGCTCCATGAACACTTTCATCACAATGCTCCTTGACCACTGTCTCCATAATGCCCCATGACGTCTCTCATCACTGTGCTCCAAGGCTACTCTCATCAAAATGCTCCATGATCTGTGTCAGCCCAATATTGCATGACACTTGTCATCACAATTCTCCATGATGCCTGTAATCACAATGATCCCTGCCAATGTCATCACAATGCTCCATGTCTCCTGTATTCACAATGTTGCATGCCCTTGTCATCACAATGCTCATGGTCTGTTGCCATCACCATGCTTCATGCCCGTGTCATCACAATGCTCCATGAATCTTGTCTTCACAATGCTCCATGGCCCATGTCATCACAATGCTCCATGACCCCTGTCATCACAATGCTCCATGAAACATCTCACAATGCTGCAGTACGCCTTTCATCCAAATTCCCCATGGCCACTGTCATCACAATTCCCCATGACCCCTGTCATCGTAATGGTCCATGACCCGTTTCATCTCAATGTTCCATGACCTCACTCATCACAATGCCCCATGACCCCTGTAATCACAATGCTCCATGGCCCTTGTCATCACAGTGCTCCAAGCCTTTGACATCACACTGCTCCATGGCCCCTGTAATCAAAATGCTCCATGCCCTTGTCATCACAAGGCTCCAGAACTCTTGTCATTAAAATGCTCCATGTCCGTTTCATCACCATGCTACATGACCCCTTCATCACAATGCTACATGACCCCTGTCATCACATTGTTCCATGGCCTATGTAGTCACAATGCTCCATGGACCCTGTAATCACACAGCTACATGTTCCCTTTGAACACAATACTCCATGACCCCTGTCATCACAACGTTCCATGAAAGATGTCATCAAAATGCTCCATGACCCCGGTCACCACAAGGTTCTCTGCCCTTGTCATCACAATGCTCCATGACCCTTTTAATCACAATGGTACATGGCCTTGTCCTCACAATGCTCCAAGACCCCTGTCATCACAATGTCTCATGGTCTTTGTAATCATAATGCTCAATGACCCCTGTCATCACAATGCTCCATGCCGTTGTCATCACAATGCTCCAGAACACTTGTCATCATAATACTCCATTCCCATGTCATCCCATTGCTCAATGACACTTGTCATCAAAATGTCCCTTGGCCTTTGTCATCACACTGCTCCATGATACCTTTAATCAAAATTCTACAAGACCACTCTCATCACAATGCAAGATGACCAATGTCATCACAATGCCCCATGACACGTGTCATCACAATTCGCCTGGGCCCTTGTCATCTCAATGCTGTAGGAACCGTGTCATCACTAGGTTCCAGGACACTTGTCATCACAGTGATCCATGACCACTTTCATCACAATGCTCCATGAACGCTGTTATCTCAATGCTCCATGGCCTTTGTATTCACAATGCTCCATTGTCCCTGTAATCGCGTTGCTCCATGAATACTTTCATCACAATGCTCCTTGACCACTGTCACCATAATGCCCCATGACATCTCTCATCACTGTGCTCCAAGGCCAGTCTCATCAAAATGCTCCATGATCTGTGTCTGCACAATATTGCATGACACTTGTCATCACAATGCTCCATGATCTTTGTAATCACAATGATCCATGCCAATTTCGTCACAATGATCCATGACAGATGTCATCACAATTCGCCATGGTCTTGTCATCACAATGCTCCATGAGCCGTGTCATCACAAGGTTCCCGGACACTTGTCATCACAATGATCCATGATCACATTCATCACAATGCTCCATGAACCCTGTCATCTCAATGCTCCATAGCCTTTGTATTCACAATGCTCCATGCCCCCTGTCATCACAGTGCCCCATAACCCCTGTAATCACAATGCTGCATGACCCTGTCATCACAATGCTACATGACACCTGTCATCACATTGTTCCATGGCCTATGTATTCACAATGCTCCATGGACCCTGTAATCACACTGCTCCATGTTCCCTTTCAACACAATGCTCCATGACCCCAGTCATCACAACGTTCCATGAAAGTTGTCATCAAAATGCTCCATGACCCCGGTCACCACAGGGATCCCTGCCTTTGTCATCACAATGCTCCATGACCCTTGTCATCACAATGCTACATAGCCGTGTCATCACAAAGTTCAATGGCCTCTGTCATCACCATGCTCCATGGTCTTTCTCTTCACAAGGCTCTATGTCCCCTGTCATCACAATGCTTTATGAAGCTTGCTTTCAAAATGCACCGTGTCCCCTGTCATCAAAATGATCCATGATCGTTTTCATCACAATGCTGCATGATACCTTTCATCCCATTTCTCTGTGACCGCTGTCATCACAATGCTCCAGAACAATTTTCATCACTCCAAGGCCTTTGTCATCTCAATGTTCCATGGCCCCTGTCATCACAATGCTTCAAGCCCTTGTCATCAAAATGCTCCAGAACTCTTGTCATCATAATGCTCCATGACAATGTCAGCAAAATGCCCCTTGACACTTGTCATCTCAATGCTCCATGGCCTTTTTCATCACAATGATCTATGGCCCCTGTCATCACAGTGCTCCATGTTACTTTTCATCACAATTCTAGATGACCACTGTCATCACAATGCCCCATGACAGATGTCATCGCAATTCGCCATGGTCCTTTTCATCAAAGTGCTCCATGAACCGTGTCATCACAAGGTTCCAGGACACTTGTCATCACAATGATCCATGATAACTTTCATCACAATTCTCCCTAAAACCTGTCATCTCAATGCTCCATAGCCTTTGTATTCACAGTGCTCCATGACCCCTTTCATCACAATGCTCCATGACCGCTGTCATCACAATGCCCCATGACGCCTGCCATCACAAATCTCCAAGGCCTCTCTTACCAAATAGCTACATGATCCCTGTCAGCACAATGTTCCATGACACTTTTCATCACAATGCTCCATGACCCCTGTCATCACAAAGTTCTCTGCCCATATCATCACAATGCTCCTTGTCACCTTTAATCACAATGCTCCATGCCCTTTCATCACAATGCTCCAGAATTCTTGTCATCACAATGTTCCCACTCCGTGTCATCACAATGCTCCATGACACTTGTCATCACAAAGCTCCATGACCCCTGTCATCACAATGATCCATGACTCCTTTCCTCACAGTGCTCCATGACCCTTTTCATCACAATGCTCCATGCCATTGTCAGCACAATGCTCCATGACACCTGTCATCACAATGCGCCATGGCCTTTGTCATCACAATGCTCCATGGCCCCTGTAATCACAGTGCTCCATGACCCATTTCATCTCAATTCTCATTGAGCTCACTCATCACAATGTCCCATGACCCCTTTAATCACAATGTTCCATGGCCCTTGTCATCACAGTGCTCCAAGCCTTTGTCATCACACTGCTCCATGGCCCCTGTAATCACAATGCTCCATGCCCTTGTCATCACAAGGCTCCAGAACTCTTGTCATTATAATGCTCCATGACACTTGTCATCACAATGCTCCATGGCCCCTCTCATTACTGTGCTCCATAATAACTTTAATCATATTTCTAGATGACCACTGCCATCACAATGCCCCATGACATTGGCATCACAATTCGCCATGACCATTGGCATCACAATGCTCCATGAACCATGTCATCACAGGTTCCCAGGACTCTTGTCATCAAAATGATCCATTACCACTTTCATCACAATGCTCCATGACCACTGTCATCTCAATGCTCCATGGCCTTTGTATTCACAATGCTCCATGTCCCCTGTAATCACAGTGCTCCATAAAACCTTTCGTCATAATGCTCCATGACCACTGCCATCTCAATGACCCATTACGTCTGTCATCACAATTTTCCAAGGCCACTCTCATCACCTTGCTCCATGACACCTGTCATCACAGTGTTCCCTGTCCATATCATCACAATGCTCCATGTCCCCTATAATCACAATGCTCCATGCCTTTTTCCTCACAATGCTCCAGAAATCTTGTCATCACAATGTTCCATGACCGTGGCAGCAAAATGCTACATAACACTGGTCATCACAGTTCTCCATGACCTTTGTCATCACAATGCCCTAGGTCGCTTTTCATCACAATTCTCAAAGACCACTTTAATCACTATGCTCGCTGACCATTTTCATCACATTTCTCTATGGTCATTACAATTCCCCGTGGCCCTTTCTTCACAATGCTCCATGATGCCTGTCATCACAATGCTCCATGGCTTTTCTTATCACAATGCTCCAGGACCAGCTTCATCACAATACTCCATCCCCTTTGTCATCACTGTGCACAATGAAACCTTCCATTACAATGCTCCATGAAACTTGTCATCACAATGCTCCATGGCCTTTATCGTCACAATGCTCCCAGGCACTTTTCATCACGATGTTCCATGAAACCTTTCATCACATTGCTCCATGACCATTGTCATCAAAATAGTCCATACCCTTGTCAACACAATGCTGCATAATCCCTGTCATCACAATTCTCCATGACTGCTGTCATCACAATAATCCAGGACAATTTTCATAACAATGCTTCATGCCCCCTGTCATCACAGTGCTCCATGATACCTTTCATCACATTTCCTAGATGATCAATGTCATCACAATGCCCCATGACACCTGTCATCACAATTCGCTATGACTCTTGTCATCACAATACTCGATGAACCGTGTCATCACAGTGTTCCAGGACACATGTCATCACAATGATCCACGACCACTCTCCTCACAATGCTCCAATACACCTGTCATCACAATGCTCCAATAAACCTGTCATCACAATGCTCCATGGCCCCTTTTATCATATTGCTCCATGAATTCTTTCATCACAATGCTCCATGACCACTGTCATCACCATACCTCATGATGCCTGTCATCTAAATGCTCCATGGCCCCTTTCATCACAATGCGCCATGAACCCAGTCATCACAATATTCCCTGCCCTTTTCATCGCAATGCTCCATGGGACCTGTCATCACAATGCTCCATGCCGTTGTCATCAAAATGCTCCAGAACACTTGTCATCATAATGCTCCATGGCCTTTGTCATCAAAATGTTCCATGGCCCCTGTCATCACAGTGCTCCATGATATCTTTCATCACAATTCTAGATGACCACTGTCATCACAATGCCCCATGACTGATGTCATCACAATTCGCCATGGTCCTTGTCTCACAATGCTCCATGAAACGTGTCATCACAAGGTTCCAGGACACTTGTCATCACAATGCTCCATGATCACCTTCATCACAATGCTCCATGAACCCTGTCATCTCAATGCTCCATAGCCTTTGTATTCACAATGCTCCATGGTCCTTGACATCACAGTGCTCCATGACGCCTTTCATCACAATGCTCCAAGACCGCTGTCATCACAATGCTCCATGACACCTGTCATAACAATGTTCTCTGCCCATATCATCACAATGCTCCTTGTCACCTTTAATCACAATGCTCCATGCCCTTTCATCACAATGCTCCAGAATTCTTGTCATCGCAATGATCCTTGACCGTGTCATCACAATGCTCCATGACCCTTGTCATCACAAAGCTCCATGACTCCTGTCATCACAATGATCCATGACTCCTTTCCTCACCGTGCTCCAGTACCCTTTTCATCACAATGCTCTATGCCATTTTCAGCACAATGCTCCTTGGACCCTGTCATCAAAATGATCCATCCCGTTTTCATCACAATGCCCCAGATATCCTATCATTACAATGCTCCATGCCCGTGTCAACACAATGTTCCTTGACCCCTCTCATCAAAATGCTTTATGAACCTTGTTATCAGAATGTTCCATGACGCCTGTAATCAAAATGATCCATGACTGTTGTCATCACAATGCTGCATGATACCTTTCATCCCAATTCTCTGTGACCGCTGTCATCACAATGCTGCAGGACAATTTTCATCACAATGCTCCATGCCCCCTTTCATCACAGTGCCCCATAACCCCTGTCATCAAAATGCTCCATGACGCTGTCATCACAATGATACATGACCCCTGTCATCACATTGTTCCATGGCCTATGTATTCACAATGCTCCATGGACCCTGTAATCACACTGCTCCATGTTCCCTTTCAACACAATGCTCCATGACCCCTGCCATCACAAAGTTCCAAGAAAATTTTCATCAAAATGCCCCATGACCCCGGTCACCACAAGGTTCCCTGCCATTGTCATCACAATTCTCCATGACCCTTTTAATCAAAACGGTACATGGCCTTGTCATCACAATGTTCCATGGCCTCTGTTATCACCATGCTCCCTCCATCGTATTTCTCATCACAATGCTCTATGACCCCTGTCATAACAATGCTTGATGACCATTGTCCTCACAATGTTCCAAGGCCCCTGTCATCACAATGCCTCATGGTCTTTGTAATCACAATGCTCAATGACCCCTGTCATCACAATGCTCCATGCCGTTGTCATCACAATGCTCCATGGCCCCTGTAATCACAATGCTCCATGCCCTTGTCATCAGAAGTCTTCAGAGCTCTTGTCATTATAATGCTCCATGCCAATGTCATCAAAATGCCCCATGACACTTGTCTTCACAATGATCCACTACCACTTTCATCACAATGCTCCATGAACCCTGTCATCTCAATGCTCCATAGCCTTTGTATTCACAATGCTCCTTGGCCCCTGTAATCACAGTGCTCCATGACGCCTTTCAGCACAATGCTCCAAGACCGCTGTCATCACAATGCCCCATCACGCCTGCCATAACAAATCTCCAAGACCTCTCTTACCAAAAAGCTCCATGATCCCTGTCAGCACAATGTTCCATGACATTTTTCATCACAATGCTCCATGACCCCTGTCATCACAAAGTTCTCTGCCCATATCATCACAATGCTCCTTGTCTCCTTTAATCACGATGCTCCATGGTCTTTCATCACAATGGTCCAGAATTCTTCTCATCGCAATGTTCCTTGACCGTGTCATCACAATGCTCCATGACCCTTGTAATCACAAAGCTCCATGAACCCTGTCAGCACAATGATCCATGACTCATTTCCTCACAGTGCTCCAGTACCCTTTTCATCACAATGCTCCCTGCCATTGTCAGCACAATGATCTTTGGACCCTGTCATCAAAATGCTCCATCCCCTTTTCATCACAATGCTCCAGATATCCTATCATTACAATGCTCCATGCCTTTGTCATCTCAATGTTCCATTCCATTGTCATCACAATGCTCCATGGCCCCTGTAATCACAATGCTCCATGCACTTGTCATCACAATGCTCCAGAACACTTGTCAACATAATACTCCATTTCCGTGTCACCCCATTGCTCAATGACACTTCTCATCAGAATGTTCCTTGGTCTTTGCCATCACAGTGCTCCATGATACCTTTAATCAAAATTCTACATGGCCACTGTCCTCACAATGCAAGATGACCAATGTCATCACAATGCCCCATGACACGTGTCATCACAATTTGCATTGGCCCTTGTCATCTCAATGCTGTAGGAACCGTGTCATCACTAGGTTCCAGGACACTTGTCATCACATTGATCCATGACCACATTCATCACAGTGCTCCATGAACTCTGTTATCTCAATGCTCCATGGCCTTTGTATTCACAAAGCTCCATTGTCCTGATAATCGCGTTGCTCCATGAACACTTTCATCACAATGCTCCTTGACCACTGTCTCCATAATGCCCCATGACGTCTCTCATCACTGTGCTCCAAGGCTACTCTCATCAAAATGCTCCATGATCTGTGTCAGCCCAATATTGCATGACACTTGTCATCACAATTCTCCATGATGCCTGTAATCACAATGATCCCTGCCAATGTCATCACAATGCTCCATGTCTCCTGTATTCACAATGTTGCATGCCCTTGTCATCACAATGCTCATGGTCTGTTGCCATCACCATGCTTCATGCCCGTGTCATCACAATGCTCCATGAATCTTGTCTTCACAATGCTCCATGGCCCATGTCATCACAATGCTCCATGACCCCTGTCATCACAATGCTCCATGAAACATCTCACAATGCTGCAGTACGCCTTTCATCCAAATTCCCCATGGCCACTGTCATCACAATTCCCCATGACCCCTGTCATCGTAATGGTCCATGACCCGTTTCATCTCAATGTTCCATGACCTCACTCATCACAATGCCCCATGACCCCTGTAATCACAATGCTCCATGGCCCTTGTCATCACAGTGCTCCAATCCTTTGACATCACACTGCTCCATGGCCCCTGTAATCAAAATGCTCCATGCCCTTGTCATCACAAGGCTCCAGAACTCTTGTCATTAAAATGCTCCATGTCCGTTTCATCACCATGCTACATGACCCCTTCATCACAATGCTACATGACCCCTGTCATCACATTGTTCCATGGCCTATGTAGTCACAATGCTCCATGGACCCTGTAATCACACAGCTACATGTTCCCTTTGAACACAATACTCCATGACCCCTGTCATCACAACGTTCCATAAAAGATGTCATCAAAATGCTCCATGACCCCGGTCACCACAAGGTTCTCTGCCCTTGTCATCACAATGCTCCATGACCCTTTTAATCACAATGGTACATGGCCTTGTCCTCACAATGCTCCAAGACCCCTGTCATCACAATGTCTCATGGTCTTTGTAATCATAATGCTCAATGACCCCTGTCATCACAATGCTCCATGCCGTTGTCATCACAATGCTCCATGATACCTTTCATCACATTTCTAGATGACCACTGTCATCACAATGTCCCATGACATCTGTCATCACAATTCGCTATGACCCTTGTCATCACAATACTCGATGAACCATGTCATCACATTGCTCCAGGACACATGTCATCACAATGATTCATGACTACATTCATCACAATGCACCAATACACCTGTCATCACAATGCTCCAATAAACCTGTCATCACAATGCTCCATGGCCCCTGTTATCATATTGCTCCATGACACCTGTCATCACAATGCTCCATGGCCTTTATCGTCACAATGCTCCCAGGCACTTTTCATCACGATGTTCCATGAAACATTTCATCACATTGCTCCATAACCATTGTCATCACAATAGTCCATACCCTTGTCAACACAGTGCTGCATAATCCCTGTCATCACAATTCTCCATGACTGCTGTCATCACAATAATCCAGGACAATTTTCATAACAATGCTTCATGCCCCCAGTCATCACAGTGCTCCATGATACCTATCATCACAATTCCTAGATGATCAATGTCATGACAATGCCCCATGACCCCTGTCATCACAATTCGCTATGACCCTTGTCATCACAATACTCGATGAACCGTGTCATCACAGTGTTCCAGGACACATGTCATCACAATGATCCATGACTACTTTCGTCACAATGCTCCAATACACCTGTCATCACAATGCTCCAATACACCTGTCATCACAATACTCCATGGCCCCTGTTATCATATGGCTCCATGATATATTTCATCACAAGTCTCCATGACCACTGTCATCACCATGCCTCGTGACGCCTGTCATCTCAATGCTCCATGGCCCCTTTCATCACAATGCTCCATGAACCCAGTCATCACAATGTTCCCTGCCCTTTTCATCACAATGCTCCATGGGTCCTGTCACCACAATTCTCCATGCCCTTGTCATCAAAATGCTCCAGAACACTTGTCATCATAATGCTCCATGCCAATGTCATCAAAATGCCCCATGACACTTGTCATCACAATGCTCCATGGCCTTTGTCATCACAATGTTCCATGGCCCCTGTCATCACAATGCTCCATGCCCTTGCCATCAAAATGCTCCAGAACTCTTGTCATCATAATGCTCCATGCCAATGTCATCAAAATGCCCCATGACACTTGTCATCACAATGCTCCATGGCCTTTGTCATCACAATGTTACATGGGCCCTGTCATCACAGTGCTCCATGATACCTTTCATCACAAGTCTAGATGACCACTGTCATCACAATGCCCCATGACACTGTCATCACAATCCGCCATGACCATTGTCATCACAATGCTCCATGAACCAAGTCATCACTGGGTCCCAGGTCACGTGTCATCACAATGATCCATTACCACTTTCATCACAATGCTCCATGACCACTGTCATCTCAATGCTCCATGGCGTTTGTATTCACAATACTCCATGGCCCCTGTAATCACAGTGCACCATAACACCTTTCATCATAATGCTCCATGACCACTGCCATCTCAATGCCCCATGACGCCTGTCATCACAATTCTCCAAGGCCCCTCTCATCACAGTGCTCCATGACACTTGTCATCACATTGCTCCATAACACCAGTCATCACAGTGTTCCCTGCCCATGTCATCACAGTGCTCCATGTCCCCTATAATCACAATGCTCCATGCTTTTTCCTCACAATGCTCCAGAATTCTTGTCATCACAATGTTCCATGACCGTGGCATCACAATGCTACATGACCCTGGTCATCACAGTTTTCCATGACCTTTGTCATCACAATGACTTATGTCACTTTTCATCACAATTCTCAATGACCACTTTAATCACTATGCTCGCTGACCATTTTCATCACATTTCTCTGTTGTCATTACAATTCCCCATGGCCCCTTTCTTCACAATGCTCCATGATGCCTGTCATCACAATGCTCCATGGCTTTCGTTATCACAATGCTCCAGGACCAGTTTCATCACAATAGTCCATCCCCCTTGTCATCACAGTGCACAATGAAACCTTTCATTACAATGCTCCATGACACTTGTCATCACAATGCTCCATGGCCTTTATCGTCACAATGCTCCCAGGCACTTTTCATCACGATGTTCCATGAAAACTTTCATCACATTGCTCCATGACCATTGTCATCACAATAGTCCATAACCTTGTCAACACAATGCTGCATAATCCCTGTCATCAAAATTCTCCAGGACTGCTGTCACCTCAATAAGCCAGGACAATTTTCATAACAATGCTTCATGCCCCCAGTCATCACAGTGCTCCATGATACCTTTCATCACAATTCCTAGATGATCAATGTCATCACAATGCCCCATGACACTTGTCATCACAATGCTCCATGGCCTTTGTCATCACAATGTTCCATGGCCCCTCTCATCACAATGCTGCATGCCCTTGTCATGAAAATTCTCCAGAACTCTTGTCATCATAATTATCCGTGCCAATGTCGTCAAAATGCCCTATGACACTTGTCATCACAATGCTCCATGACCCTTGTCATCACAACGCTCCATGGCCCCTTTCATCACAATGATCCATGACTCCATTCCTCACAGTCCTCCAGTACCATTTTCATCACAATGCTCCATGCCATTGTCAGTACAATGCTCCTTGGACCCTGTCATCAAAATGCTCCATCCCATTTTCATCACAATGCTCCAGATATCCTATCATTACAATGCTCCATGCCCATGTCAACACAATGCTGATGACCCCTGTCATCAAAATGCTTTATGAACCTTGTTATCAGAATGTTCCATGACCCCTGTCATCAAAATGATCCATGACCGTTGTCATCACAATGCTGCATGATACCTTTCATCCCAATTCTCTGTGACCACTGTCATCACAAAGCTCCAGGACAATTTTCATCACAATGCGCCATGCCCCCTGTCATCACAGTGCCCCATAACCCCTGTAATCACAATGCTCCATGACCCTGTCATCACAATGCTACATGACCTCTGTCATCACATTGTTCCATGGCCTATGTATTCACAATGCTCCATGGACCCTGTAATCACACTGCTCCATGTTCCCTTTCAACACAATGCTCCATGACCCCTGTCATCACAACGTTCCATGAAAGTTGTCATCAAAATGCTCCATGACAACGGTCACCACAAGTTTCCCTGCCCTTGTCATCACAATGCTCCATGACCCTTGTAATCACAATGGTACATGGCCTTGTCATCACATTGTTCCATGGCCTCTGTCATCACCATGCTCCATGGTCTTTCTCATCACAATGCTCTATGAACCCTGTCATCACAATGCTTGATGACCATTGTCATCACAATGCTCCAAGGCCCCTGTCATCACAATGCCTCATAGTCTTTGTAATCACAATATTCAATGACCCCTGTCATCACAATACTCCAGAACACTTGTCATCATAATACTCCATTCCCGTGTCATCCCATTGCTCAATAACACTTGTCATCAAAATGTTCCATGGCCTCTGTCATCACAGTGCTCCATGATACCTTTAATCAAAATTCTACATGACCACTGTCATCACAATGCAAGATGACCATTGTCATCACAATGCCCCTTGACACGTGTCATCACAATTCGCCTTGGCCCTTGTTATCTCAATGTTGTATGAACCGTGTCATCACTAGGTTCCAGGACACTTGTCATCCCAGTGATCCATGACCACTTTCATCACAATGCTCCATGAACTCTGTTATCTCAATGCTCCATGGCCTTTGTATTCACAATGCTCCATTGTCCCGATAATCGCGTTGCTCCATGAACACTTTCATCACAATGCTCCTTGACCACTGTCACCCTAATGCCCATGACCGGCACTGACACTTTCACTAACTATGGCCCTGAAACTACTCACAACTCAGGCCCCGACACTGTTCCTAACTACCGGTCTCAGACTACTCCTAACTCAGGCACTGACACTATTCCTAACATAGTCACTGACACTGTTCCTAACTAAGGCCCTGAGACTACTCTTACTCAGGCCCTAACACTGTCCGTAACTTAGGCGCTGGCACTATTCCCAACTCAGGCACTGACGCTGTCCCTAACTAAGGGTCTGACACTACTCCCAATCAGACACTGACACTCTCCCAAATTAAGGCCTTGACACTGCTCTTAACTCAGCCCCTGACACTGTCCATAATAAATACCCTGACACTACTCCCAACTCGGGTACTGGCTCTTTCCCTAAAAAAGGCTCTGACACTACTCCCAACACAGGCATTGACATTGTCCCTAATAAAGACCCTGACACTAATCCCATCTCAGCTACTGACACTGTCCCTAACTAATGCCCTGACACTACTCCCATCTCAGGCGCTGACACTGTCCCTTACTAAGGCTCTGACACCACTACCAACACAGGCACTGACACTTTCACTAAATAAGGCAGTGTAACTACTCCCTACGTAGGCAGTGACTCTGTCCCTAACTAAGCCCTGACACTACTCCCAACTCAGGCACTGACACTGTCCAGAACTAAGGCCCTGACGTTACTCTCAAATCAGGCACTGAAACTGTTGCTAACTATGTCCTTGACACTACACATTACTCAGGCCATGACACTGTCCGTCCCTAACTACCGCTCTCACACTACTCCTGACACAGGCCCTGACACTATTCCTAACACAGTCACTGACACTGTATGTAACTAAGGTCCTGAGATTACTCCTAACTCACGCCCTGATGTTGTCCCTAACAAAGACCCTTACTCTAATCCCAACTCAAGCAGTGACACTGTTCCTTACTAATGCCCTGACACTCCTGCCAACACAGGCACTTACACTGTCCCTTACTAAGGCCCTAAGACTACTCCTAACTCATGCCCTGATACTGTCCATAACTTAGGCCCTGACACTACTCCTAATTCAGGCACTGACACTCTCCCTAACTAAGGCCCTGGGACTATCCTACCTCAGGCCCTGACACTGTCCCTAACTATGGCCCTGACACTACTCCCAACTCAGGGACTGACAGTGTCCATAACTGAGGCAATTATACTACTCTCACCTCAGGCACTAAGGCTCTGGATCTTTACGATGAAAAGCTCCATGGATCATTGTGATGACAAGGGTCATGAAGGATTGTGATGACAAGGGTCATGAAGGATTGTGATGAAAATGGCATAGAACATTGTGATGACAAGGGTAATGGAGCATTGTGATGACAGGGGCCATGGAGCATTGTGATGACAAGGGCCATGGAACATTGTGACGAGAAGGGTAATGGAGCATTGTGGTGACAGGCGGCATGGAGCAATGTGATGAAAGGGGTACTGTAACAATGTGATGAAAGGGGTTAAGGAACATTTTGATTACAGGGGTCACGGGGCATTGTGATGAAATTGGTCATGGAGCATTGTGATTAAAGTAGTCATGGAGCATTTTGATGACAGGGGCCATGGAACACTGTGAGGACAAGGGCCATGGAGCATTGTGATGACAGGTGTCATGGAGCATTGTGATGATATGGGCATGGAACCTTTATTGCAATGGTCATGGAGCATTGCCATGAAAGGGGTCATAGATCATTGTGATGAAAGGGGTCATGGGGCATTGTGCTGAAAAGGGTCATGGATCATTATGATTTGAGGTTTCATGGAGGATTGTGATGACAAACGCCATTGAGCACTGTGATGACAAGGTCCATAGAGCATTGTGATGAAAGTTGTCATGGAACATTCTGATGAAAGGGGTCATGGAGCATTGTGATGAAAGGGGGCATGGAGCATTGTGATGACAGGGGTCATGGAGCATTGTGAGGAAAAGGTCCATGGAGCATTGTGATGACAGCAGTCATAGGGCATTGTGATGAAAGTTGTTATGGTGCATTGTGATGACAAGGTCGTGGAGCTTTGTGATTACAAGGGCCATGGAACTTTGATTTTACAAGAGTCATAGAGCTTTGTGATGACAATGGTCATGGAGAAGTGTGATGAAAGGGGTCATGGAGCATTGTGCTGAAAGTGGTCATGGATCTTTGTGATGACCTGGGCCAGGGAGCCTTGTGATGACAAGGGCCATGGATCATTGTGATGACAGTGATTATGGAGCATTGTGATGAAAGGGGTCATGGCTCATTGTGATGACAGGAGTCCTGGAACATTGTGATGACAAGGGTCATGGAGCATTGTGATGACAGTGGTTATGGAGCATTGTGATGAAAGGGGTTATGGGGCATTGTGATGAAAGTGTCATGTACCATTGTGATGACAGGGATCATGGAGCATTGCTATGACAAGCGCTATGGAGCATTGTGAGGACAAGGGCCATGGAGCATTGCAATGACAAGTGGCATGGAGCATTGTGATTATAGGGGTCTTGGAGCCCTGTGATTAGAGTGGCCATGGAGCACTGTGATGACAGGGTGCATGGAACATTGTGATGAAATGGGGCATGGAGCACTGTGGTGACAGGGGTCATGGAGCATTGTGATGACAAGGGTCAAGGACATTGTGATGAAAGGGTCATGGAGCAATTTGATTAAAGGGGTCATGGGGCATGTGATGAAATGGGTCATGGATCATTCTGATTACAGGGATCATGAAGCATTCTGATGACAATGGTCATGGAGCATTGTGATGAAAGACGTCAGGGAGCATTGTGGTGATAGGGGCCATGGGGTATTGTGATGACAACAGCCATGGAACATTCTGATGAAAGGGGTCATGGACCACTGTGCTGAATGCTCCACAATAATCAAAATGCTCCATGATCCATGTCAATACAATGCTCCATGACCACATTCATCACAATGTTCCATGACCACATTCAGCACAATGCCCCATGACCAATTTCATCACAATGCCCCATGAACCATTTCATCACAATGCTCCACGACCCATGTCATCACAATGATCCATGACGCATTTCATCACATTGCTCCTTGACACCTGTCATCACAATGTTCCATGGCCCCTGTAATCACATTGCTCCATGATCCCTTTCATCACATTGTCGCATGACACCTGTCATTACAATGTTCTATGGCCATTGTGATCACAATGCTCCATGAGGCCTGTCATCACAATGCTCCACGATTGTTGTAGTCAGAATCATCCATGACCCCATTCATCACAATGATCCATGCCCTTTGTCATGACAATCCTCTATGCCATTTGTCATCACAGTGCTCCATGCCCTTGTCATCACAATGCTCCATGACATCTGTCATCACAATTCACCATGGCTTTTTTCATCACACTGCTCCATGGCCCCTGAAATTACAATGCTCCATGCCTTTGTCAAGGCAATGTTCCCGAACTATTGTCATCACAATCTGCCATGCCTGTGTCATCACAATGCTCCAGTGCCAATGTCATCAATTTGCTCCATGGTGCTTGTCATCACAATGTCCCATGATCCTTTTCACCCAATTGCTCCATGACCCCTATCATCACAATGCTCCGTGACCCCTGTCATCACAATGCTCCATGGCCCTTTCCATCACAATGCTTAATGACGACTTTCATCAGAATCCTCGCTGACCCCTTTCATCACAATGCTCCATGGCCCTTGTCATTACATTTCCCGATGACCCCTTTCATCACAATGCTCCATGACACCTGTCATCACAATGCTCCATGCCCCTGACATCACAATGCCCCATGACACTTGTCATCACAATACTACATGGTCTTTGTGATCACAATGCTCCATGAACCCTGTTATCACAATGCTCCCTGACCTTGGCCATCACAATGTTCCATGATCTCTGTAATCACTATGATCCATGACACCTTTCCTCAAAATGCTCCAGGACGCCTTTCATCACAATACTCCATGCCCCTTGTCATCAAAATGCTCCATGGCCCCTGTAATCACAAGGCTCCATGACAGTGTCCTCACAGTGCTCAATGAGCACTGTCATCACAATGCTCCTTGACCACTTTCACCACAATGTTCCATGCTCCCTTTCATCACAAACCCCCATGACCTATGTCATCACAATGCTCCTTGACTCATGTCATCACAATGATCCATGACGCATTTCATCACATTGCTCCTTGACACCTGTCATCACAATGCTCCATGGCATTAGTCATCACCATTCTCCAAGGCCCCTGTAATCAGAGTGCTCCATGACACCTTTCATCAGAATGCTCCATGAACCCTGTCATCACAAGGCCTCATGATGCCTGTCTTCACAATTCTCCATGGCCCTTGTCATCACAAGGGTCCATAACACTTGTCATCACATTGCTCCATGACTCTTGTCATCACAATGCTCCATCAACCCTGCAATCACAATGATCCAAGAACCCTCTCATCACAATGCTCCAGTACCAGTTTGGTCACAGTGCTCCATGCTCCTTGTCATCACATTGCTCCATGCCCTTGTCATCACTGTGCTCCATGAGCACTGTAATCACAATGCTCGATGCCCTTGTCATCACAATGATCCAGAACTCTTGTCATCACAATGCTCCATGCCCATATCATCACAATGCTCCATGCCCATGTCATCACAATGCTCCATGACCCTTGTCATCGCAATGCTCCATGGCGCTTTTCATCACAATGCTCAATGACAGCTTTCATCACAATGCTCGCTGACATCTTCCATCACAAGGCTCCATGGCCCTTGTCATTACAATTCCCCAATGCCTCTTTCATCACTATGCTCCATGACCCATATCATCGCAGTGATCCATGACCCATTTCATCACAGTTCTCCATGACCCTTGTCCTCACAATTCTCCATGGCAGTTTTCATCACAATGCTCCATGACATGTCATCACAATGCTCCATGGCTTTTTTCATCACAATGATCCATGGCACCAGTAATCACAATACTCCATGCACTTTTCATTGCAATGCTCCAGAACCCTTTTCATCACGAGACTCCATGCCCGTGTCATCATAATGCTCCAGGCCCTTTGTCATCACTATGCTCCCTGCCCCTTTTCATCACAATACCCCATGATCCCTTTCACCACAATGCTCCATGACACCTTTCATCAAATTCTCCATGACCATTGTCGTCACAATGCTCCATGACACTTTCATCACAATGCTACATGACAACGGTCATCACAATGCTCCATAGCCTTTGTCATCACAATTCTCCATGGACCCTGAAATCGCAGGGCTCCATGATCCCTTTCATCAAAGTGTTCCATGACCACTGACATCACAATGCTCCATTACACCTGTCATCACAATGCTCCATGGCGCTTGTCATCACAATGCTCCCTGGTGGTTTCTTCAAAATGATTCATGACAACTTTCATCAAAATGCTCCATGACCTCTTTCTTCACAATGCTCCATGACCCTTGTCCTCACAATGCCACTTGACACTTTTCACCACAAAGCTCCATGACGACTTTCATCACTGTGCTCCATGACACCTGTCATTGCAATGTTCCATGCCCTTGTCCTCACAATGCTCCATGACCTCTAAAATCACAGTGCTCCTTGACCCCTGTCATCGCAATGATCCATGACCCATTTCATCACAATGCTCCTTGACACCTGTCATCACAATGCTCCATGGTCTTTGTCATCGCAATGCTCCATGGCCCCAGTAATCACAGTTCTCCAGGACACCTTTTATCACAATGTTCCATGCCCCTGACATCACAATGCCCCATGACACCTGTCATCACAATACTACATGGCCCTTGTGATCACAATGCTCCATGAACCCTGTTATCGCAACGCTCCATGACCCTGGTCATCACAATGCTCCATGATCGCTGTAATCACAATGATCCATGACACTTTTCCTCAAAATGCTCCAGGACGCCTTTCATCAGAATATTCCATGCCCCTTGTCATCAAAAAGCTCCATGGCCCCTGTAATCACAAGGCTCCATGACAGTGTCATCCCAATGCTCAATGAGCACTGTCATCACAATGCTCCTAGACCACTTTCATCACAATGTTCCATGCTCCCTGTCATCACAAAGCGCCATGACCTATGTCATCACAATGCTCCATGACACCTGTCATCACAATGCTCCATGACACCTGTCATCACAATGCTCCATAGCCCTTGTCATCACAATGCTCCATGACCACTTTCATCACTATGCTCCATGACCATTGTGATCACAATGCTCCATTACCTTGTCATCACCATGCTCCATATCCCCTGTAATCAGAGTGCTAAATGACACCTTTCATCACAATGCTCCATAGCCCCTGTCAGCAAAAGGCCCCATGAACCCTGTCATCACAATACTCCATGGTCCTTCTCATCACAATGCTCCATGACCACTGTCATCACAATGCCCAATGACACCTGTCATCACAAAGCTTCATGGCCCTTGTCATCACAATGCTCCATGACCCCTGTCATTACAATGTTCCCTGCCCTTGTCATCACAATGCTCCATGACCCCTGTAATCACAGTGCTCCATGACCTTGTCATCACAATGCTCCATGAACCATGTCATCACAATATTCCAGGACACTTGTCATCACAGTGATCCATGACCTCTTTCAGCAAAATGCTCCATGACCACAGTCATCACAATGTTCCATGACCTATATATTCACAATGCTCCATGGCCCCTGTAATCACATTGCTCCATGATCCCTTTCATCACAATGCTCCATGACCACTTTCATCACAATCCCCCATGACTCCTGTCATCACAATGCTTCATTGCCCCTTTCATCACAGTGCTCCATGGCCCCTGTCATCACTGTGCTCTATGATACCTTTTATTACAATGCTAAATGACCACTGTCATCACAATGCCCCATGACACCTCTCATCACAATTCGCCATGGCTCTTCTCATCACAATTCTCCATGAACCATGTCATGACAAGGTTCCAGGACACTTGTTATCACAATGATCCATGACCCCTTTCATCACAATGCTTCATGACCACTGTCATCACAATGCCACATGACGCCTGTTATCACAATGCACCAAGGCCCCTCTCATCACAATGCTCCATGATCATTGTCATCACAATATTCCGTGACACTTCTCATCAAAATGATCCATGACACCTTTCATCACATTGCTCCATGACCCCTGTCATCACAATGAAACATGACACTTTTCCTCACAATGCCCCAGTACCTCTTTCATCACAATGCTCAATGCCAATTGTCATCACAATGCACCATGCCTTCTCAGCACAATGCTCCTTGGGCCTATAATCAAAATGTTCCATGCCCTTGTCATGACAATGCTCCATACCCGTGTAAACACAATGCTCCAGGACCACTGTCATTACAATGCTCGATGACCCATGTCATCACAATTCTCCATGCCTTTGTCATCACAATGCTTTCTGGAAATTGTCATCACAATGCTCCATGACCCTTGTCATCAAAATGCTGCATGATTCCTGTCATCGCAATTCTCTGTGACCGCTGTCATCACAAGGCTCCAGGACGATTTTCCTCACAATGCTGCAAGCTTGCTGTAATCAAAATTCCCCTTGACCCCTGTCATCACAATGGTCCATGGCCTTTGTCAACACAATGCTCCATGGCCCCTGTCATCAGAGTGCTCCATGATACCTTTCATCACAATGCTAGATGTCCACTGTCATCACAATGCACCAGGACACCTGTCATCACAATTCGCCATGGCCCTTGTCATCACAATGCTCCATGAAACCTGTCATCAAAATGCTCCATGACCCCTATAATCACAGTGCTCCATGACAAATTTCATCACAATGCTCCATGACCACTGTCATCACAATGCCCTTTGAGGCCTGTCATCACAATGTTCCAAGGCCCCTCTCATCACAGTGCTCCATGATCACTGTCAGCACAATGTTCCATGACACTTGTCATCACAATGCTCCATGATAACTTTCGTCACAATTCTAGATGACCACTGTCATCACAATGTCCCATGACACCTGTCTTCACAATTGGCCATGGCCCTTGTCATCACAATGCTCCATGAACCGTGTCATCACAATGTTCCAGGACACTTGTCATCACAATGCTCCATAGCCTTTGTCATCACAATACTCCATGGCCCCTGTCATCACAGTGCTCCATGATATATTTCATCACAATGATAGATGACCACTGTCATCACAATGACCCATGACACCTGTCATCACAATTTGCCATGCCCCTTGTCATCAAAATGCTCCATGAACCGTGTCAACACAAGGTTCTAGGACACTTCTCATCACAATGCTCCATGACCGCATTCATCACAATGCTCCATGCCCACTGTCATCACAATGCCCCATGGCCTATGTATTCACAATGCTCCATGGCCCCGGTAATCACATTGCTCCATGATCCCTTTCATCACATTGCTCCATGACCACTGTCATCAAAATGCCCCATGACACCTGTCATCACAATGCTCCATGGCCCCTTTCTTTACATTGCTCCATGACACCTTTCATCACAATGTTCCATGCCAGTTGTCATCATAATGCTCCATGACCCCTGTCAGCACAATGTTCCCTGCCCTTTTCATCACAATGCTTTTGTGCCCTGTAATAAGAATGCTCCAAGCCCATGTCCTCACAATTCTCCCTGGTGCTTTTCATCACAATGCTCCATGACCACTTTCATCACAATGGTCCATGACCACTTTCATCACAATGCCCCAAGAACCCTGTAATCACAATGCTCCATGGCCCTTGTAATCACAATGCTCCATGACCCCTGTCATCACAATTCTCCATGGCCATTGTCTTCACAATGCTTCATTACCCTGTCATCACAATGCTCTATGACCCTTGTCATCAGAACGCTCCATGGTGCTTCTCATCACAATGATCCAGAGCCTTAGGGCCTGAGTTGGGAATAGTATCATTGTATCAGTTAGGGACACTGTCACTGGCTGAGTTGGGAGTAGTGACAGGGTCATAGTTAGGGACAGTGTCAGAGCCTGAGTTGGGGCCTTAATGAGGGACAGTGTCAGGGCCTGAGGAAGGAGTAGTCTCAGGGCCTTAGTTAGGGACAGTGTCAGTGCCTGAATTAGGAATAGTGTCAGTGCCTAAGTTATGGACAGTGTCAGGGCATGAGTTAGGAGTAGTCTCTGGGCCTTAGGTAGGGACAGTGTCAGTGCCTGTGTTGGCAGTAGTTTCTGGGCATTATTAAGGGACAGTGTCAGTGCCTGAGGTGGGAGTAGTGTCAGGGTCTTAGTTAGGGATAGTGTCAGTGACTGAGTTGGTGTAGTGTCAGGGCCTTAGTTAGGGATAGTGTCAGTGGCTGAGATGGGATTAGTGTCAGGGTCTTTATTAGGGACAATGTCAGGGCCTGAGTTAAGAGTAGTGTCAAGGTCGTTGTTAGGGAGATTGTCAGTGCCTGAGTTGGGAGTAGTGCCAGGGCCTTGTTAGGGACAGTGTCAGTGCCTATGTTGGGAGTAGTGTCAGGGCCTTAGTTAGGAACAACGTCAATGCTGGAGTTGGGAGTAGTGTCAGGGTCATTGTTAGGGACAGTGTCAAGGCTTTAGTTAAGAGTAGTGTTAAGGCCTTAGTTAGGGAGTGTGTCAGTGCAGGAGTTGTGAACAATGTCAGAGCCTTAGTTAGGGACAGTTTCAGGGCCTGAGTTTGGAGTAGTCACAGGGCCTTAGTTAGAGAGTGTGTCAGTGCCTGAGTTGGGAGTAGTGTCAGGGCCTTAGTCAGGGACTATTTCAGGGCGTTAGTTAGGAGTAGTTTCAGGGCTTTAGTTAGGGACAGTTTCAGTGCCTGAGTTGGGAGTACTGTCTGGGCGTATTTAGGGGAAGTCTCAATGCCTATGTTGGGAGTAGTGTCAGGGCCTTTGTTTGGAACAATGGCAGTGCATGAGTTAGGAGTAGTGTCAGGACCTTAGTAAGAGACAGTGTCAGTGCCTGAGCTAGGAGTAGTGTCAGGGCCGTAGTTATGGACAGTTTCAGTGGCTTAGTTGGGAGTAGTTTCAGGGTATTTGTTAGGGACAGTGTCAGTGCCTGTGCTAAGAGTAGTTTCAGAGCCTTAGTTAGGGACAGCGTCAGTGCCTGACTTGGGAAGAGACTCAGGGCTTTAGTTAGGGACAGCATCAGTGCCTGACTTGGGAGTAGTGTCAGGGCCTTAGTTAGGGACAGTGCCATTGCCTGTGTTGGGAGTAGTGTCAGGTCTTTAGTTAGGAACAATGTCAGTGCCTGAGGTGGGATTATTTTCAGGGTCTTTATTATGGACAGTGTCATTGCCTGAGTTGTGAGTATTGTCAAGGCCTTAGTTATGGACAGCATCACTGCCGGAATTGGGAGTAGTGTCAGAACCTTATTTAGGGACAACTTCAGTGTCTGAGTTGGGAGTAGTGTCTGGGTCTTAGTTAGGGAAAATGTCAGCGGCTGAGTTGGCATTAGTGTCATTGCCTTATTTAGGGACAGTGTCAGGGCCTGAGTTAGGAGTATTGTCAAGGCACTAGTTAGGGACAGTGTCAGTTCCTGAGTTGCGTATAGTGTCAGGGTCTTAGCTAGGGACAGTGTCAGTGCCTGATTTGGGAGTAGTGTCAGGGTCTAGTTAGCGACTGTGTCAATGCCTATGTTTGGTGCAGTTTCACTGCAATATTTAGGGACAATGTCAGTGCCTATGTTCGGAGTTCTGTCAGGGTGTTAGTTAGGAACATTTTCAGTGCCTTTGTCAGGCGTAGTGTCAGGGCCTTAGTTAGGGACAGTGTCAGTACCTGAGTTGGGAGTATTGTCAGGGCCTTAGTTAGGGCCAGTGTCAGGGACTGAGTTAGGAGTAGTGTCAGGGCTCTAGTTAGGGTCACTGTCAGTGCCTGAGTTAGGATTACTGTCAGGGCCTTATTTAGGAAGAGTGTCAGGGCCTTAGTTAGGAGGAGCACCAGTGCCTACGTTAGGTATTGGATCAGCACCTGAGTTAGGAATAATGTCAGGGCTTTAGATAGGGACAGTGTCAGTGCCTGATTTAGGAGTAGTGCCAGGGCCTTAGTTAGGGACAGTGTGACTGCCTTAGTTAGTAGTACTGTCAGGGCCTTAGTTAGGGAGAGTCTCAGTTCCTGAGTTAGGAGTAGTGTAAGGGCCGTAATTTGGGACAGTGTCAGTGCCTCCATTAGGAATTGTATCAGCGCCTCATTTAGGATTACTGTAAGGGCTTAACTTAGGGACATTGTCAGGGCATGAGCTTGGAGTAGTGTAAGGGGCTTGTTTGGAGCAGTGTAAGGGCCTATGTTAAGGAAGGTGTCAGGGCTTGAGTTAGGAATAGAGTAAGGGTCTTAGTTAGGGACCGTGTCAGGGCTTGAGTTAGGAATAGAGTCAAGGTCTTAGTCTGGGCCAGTGTCAGTGCCTGATTTAGGAGTAGCATCGTTGCTTTTCTTAGGTATTGTATCAGTGCTTGAGTTAGGAGTAATGCCAGGGCCTTAGTTAGGGAGAGTGTCAGTACCTGATTTAGGAATAGTGTCAGGGCCTTAGTTAGAGACAGTGTCAGGGCCTGTGTTAGGAGTAGAGTCAGGACCTAAGTTAGGGACAGTGTCAGTGGTTGAGTTAAGAGCACTGTCAGGGCCTTAGTTAGGGACAGTGTCAGGGCCTGTGGTAGTAGTAGTGTCAGGGCCTTAGTTAGGAGTAGCATCAGTGCCTTCATTAGGTATTGCAACAGCGCCTCAGTTAGGAATATTTTCAGGGCCTTATTTAGGGACAGTGTCAGTGCCTGACTTGGGAGTAGTGTCAGGGCCTTCACTAGGGAAGTGAATTGACACAGTCATTGACACAGTCGCTAACTAGACCCTGACACTACTCCCAAATCAGGCACTGACACTGTCCCTTCACTTGTTAAGGACAGTGTCAGGGCCTGAGTCCTGAATTACTCCTTACTCTCCTCACTAAGGACTTTTGACACTACTGTTAATTCAGGCCGTGATAATGTCCCTAACTAAGGCCCTGACACTTTCCCTGGCTAAGGCCCTGAACTTCTCCTAAGTCAGGCCCTGATACTGTCCCTAACAATGGCCCTGACACTACACCTAACTGAGGCCCGACATGATACCTAAGAAAGGCTTTGTTGCTAGTCCACACTAAAGCCCTAAAATTGGTCTTAAATAAGGCCTTGACACTAATCCTAACTCAGGCCCTAAAACTGTCCCTAACTAAGGCCCTGATAGTATGCCTAACTCAGGTCCTCATACGATTCCTAACAATGGCTCTGATGCTAGTCCAAACTAAGGCCCTGAAATTGGTCCTAAATAAGGCCTTGACACTAATCCTAACTCAGGCCCTAGCACTGTCCCTAACTAGGTCTCAAACCTAAATCAGACCCTGACACTGTCCTTAAGCAAGGCCCTGACACTACTCCTTACTCAGTCCCTTACACTGTACCTAACAAAGTCTCTGATGCTAGGCCTAACTCAGGCCCTGAAACCGTCTGTAACTAAGGCCGTGCTGCCATCACTATCAAAAGTCCTGACATTATCCTGAGCTAATATCCTGACCTATGTCTTTCCAAAATCCTGAAACTGTCCGAAAGTCAGCCCTGACGCTCTCCCTAAGTGAAGACCTGAGGCTGTCCCTAACTCAGGCCCTGAAGCTTTCCTTAACTGAAGCCTTGAAGCTGTGACTAATTCAGGCCCTGATCATGTACCTAACGAAGACCTTAATGCTGATCCAGCAAAGACGCTGATGCTGCTCCCAAGTCATGCCCTGACAGTGTGCCCAACTAAGGGCCTGATGCTAAGCCTCACTCAGGCCCTGTCGCTCTCCCGAAGTCAGGCCCTGACACTGTCACTAACTAAGGCCCTGACTCTACTCCTAATTCAATCCCGTACATTGTATCTAACAAAGGCGCTGATGCTAGTCTTAACTCAGGGCATGACACTGTCTCTAACTAAGGGCTACTGCCATCAACATCTAAAGTCCTGACATTATCCGGAGCTAATAACCTGACCCATGTCTTACCAAGGTCCTGAAACTGTCCCAAAGTAAGCCTTGACGCTGTCCCTAAGTGAGGCCCTGAAGCTTTCCCTAACTAACTCAGGCCTTGATGCTGTGACTAACTCAGACCCTGATCATGTCTTTAACTAAGACCCTAAGGCTGATCCAGCAGGGGCCCTGATGCTGCTCCTAAGTCATGCCCAGATAGTGTCCCCCACTAAGTGGCTGATGCTAGGCCTGACTCAGACCATAATGCTCTCCCTAAGTCAGGCTCTGATGCTGTCCCTACCTGAAGCCCTAACACTGGTTCTGAATAAGGCCCTGAGAGTCTCTGTAACAAAGGTCTTCACACTATCCTTAGGTCATTTCCTGACACTATCCCTACATGTTAAACTGACACGGTCACTAGCTAATGTCCTGCCTCTTATGCTAACTGAAGCCCTTAGGCTGTGCCTACCTCAGGCACTGAATTTAGTCCCAAGACCATGAAACTGTCCCGAACTAAGGCCTAGATGCTCGCCCTACATCCGGCCCTGACACTGTCCCTAACTAAGGCCCTAACACTATTGCTAACTGAGGATCTGACACTGGACCTATCAGAGGCCCGCTACTCCTAACTAACGCCTTGAAACTTTCCCTAACGTAGGCGCTGCTACCATCAATATCTAAAGTCCTGACATTATCCTGAGCTAATATCCTGACCCATGTCTTACCAAGGTCCTGAAACTCTCCCAAAGTTAGCCCTGACACTGTCCCTAAGTGAGGCCCTGAAGCTGTCCCTCACAGAGGTCCTGATAATGTCTTTAACTAAACTCTAATGCTGATCTTACAGAGACCCTTATGTTGATCCTATGTCATGCCCTGACGCTGTCCATAGCTAAGGCCCTGACTCTAGGCATCACTCAGGCCCTGTCGCTCTCCCTAAGTCAGGCTCAGACTCTGTCCCTACCTGAAGCCTTGACACTGGGCCTAAATTAGGCACTGATGCTCTAATTAGCTATGGTCTTGACACTATCCCTAGGTCACTTCCTGACACTATCCCTAGATCTTAACCTAAACTTGTCTTTAGCTATTGTCGAGCCTCTTATGCTAACTAAATCCCTGATGCTGTCTCTAACTAAGAGCCTGAAATTAGTCCCGAAGCCCTCATCCTGTCCCTAACTGAGGTTGGAGGCTCATCCTAACTGAGGCGCTGACACTGTCCCAAACTAAAGTCCTGACACTACACCTAACTCAGTCCCTGACACTGTACTTTACAAAGGCTCTGATGCTAGTCCTAACTCAGGCCCTGACACTGTCTCTAAGTAAGGCTCAGAATTTGCCCCTAATATAGGCCCTGCTGTCAGCAATAACTAAAAACTGGACACTAGCCTGAGTTAATATCCTGACATATTTCTAACCAAGTTCCTGACACTGTCCCTAAGAAAGCCCTGTCGCTGTCCCTATGTTAAGAACTGAGGCTGTCCCTAACTCAGGCCCTGAAGCTTTCCCTAACTGAGGCCTTGAAGCTGTGACTAAGTCAGGCCCTGAATCCTTCCCTAACTGAGGCCTTGAAGCTGTGACTAAGTCAGGCCCTGATCATATCTGTAACAAAGACGCTAAGGCTGATCCAACAGAGGTGCTGATTCTGTTCCTAAGTCATGCCCTGACAGTGTCCTCAGCTAAGGGCCTGATGCTAGGCCTCACTCAGGCCCTGTCGCTCTCCCTAAGTCAGGCTCTGATGCTGTCCCTACCTGAAGCCCTGACACTGGTTCTAAATAAGGATCTGATACTCTCAGTAACTAAGGTTTTGACACTATGCTTAGGTCCTTTCCGGACACTATCACTACAACAAAACATGACCCTGTCCCTAGCAAATGTCGTGCCTCTTATGCTAACTACAGCCCTGCTGCTTTCCTTAATTAAGGGCCTAAAATTACTCTCGAGGCTGTGACCCTGTCCGTACCTAACCCCCCGATGTTCGTCCTAAATCAGTGCCTGACACTGTTCCTAACAATGGCCCTGACAGTACGCCTAACTCAGGCCCTCATACGATTCCTAACAATGGCTCTGATGCTAGTCCAAATTAAGGCCCTGAAATTGGTCCTAAATAAGGCCTTGACACGAATCGTAACTCAGGCCCTAGCTCTGTCCCTAACTAGGTCTCTGACAGTACACCTAACTCAGACCCTGACACTGTCCCTAAGCAAGGCCCTGACACTACTCCTAACTCAGTCCCTTACACTGTACCTAACAAAGTCACTGATGCTAGGCCTAACTCAGGCCCTGAAACTGTCTGTAACTAAGGCCCTGCTGCCATCAGTATGTGAAGTCCTGACATTATCCTGAGCTAATATCCTGACCTATGTCTTTCCAAGGTCCTGAAACTGTCCCAAAGTCAGCCCTGACGCTGTCCGTAAGTGAAGACCTGAGGCTGTCCCTAACTCAGGCCCTGAAGCTTTCCTTAACTGAAGCCTTGAAGCTGTGCCTAACTCAGGCCCTGATCATGTATTTCACCAAGACCTTAATGCTGATCCAGCAGAGACGCTGATGCTGCTCCAGAGTCATGCCCTGACAGTGTGCCCAGCAAAAGGCCTGACGCTAGGCCTCACTCAGGCCCAGTCGCTCTCCCGAAGTCAGGCCCTGACACTGTCACTAACTAAGGCCCTGACTCTACTCCTAACTCAGTCCCGTACATTGTACCTAACAAAGGCTCTGATGTTAGTCGTAACTCAGGGCCTGACACTGTCTCTAACTAAGGGCTGCTGCCATCAATATCTAAAGTCCTGACATTATCCGGAGCTAATATCCTGACCCATGTCTTACCAAGGTCCTGAAACTGTCCCAAAGTAATCCCTGACGCTGTCCCTAAGTGAGGCCCTGCAGCTTTCCCTAACTAACTCAGGCCTTGATGCTGTGACTAACTCAGACCCTGGTCATGTCTTTAACTAAGACCCTCTAAGGCTGATCCAAAAGAGGCCCTGATGCTGCTCCTAAGTCATGCCCTGACAGTGTCCCCAGCTAAGGGTCTGATGCTAGGCCTCACTCAGACCCTATCACTCTCCCTAAGTCAGGCCCTGATACTGTCCCTACCTGAAGCCCTAACACTGGTTCTGAGTAAGGCCCTGATATTCTCAGTAACAAAGGTCTTCACACTATCCTTAGGTCATTTAATGACACGATTCCTAGCCTTCACCTTAAACCTGTCCCGAGTTAATATCCTACCTCTTATGCTAACTAAAGATGTTATGCTGAGCCTACCTCAGGCACTGAATTTAGTCCCAAGACCGCTAGACTGTCCCTCACTAGGCTCCATGCCCTTATCGTCACAATGTTCCGTGACCACTGTCATCACAATGCTCCACGCCCTTATCATCACAATGCCCCATGACCCCTGTCATCACAATGCTCCATGACCCCTTCCATCACAATGCCCCATGAACCCTTTCATCACAATGCTCCCAGACGTCTTTCATCACAATGCTCCATGACCACTTTCATCACAATGCTCCATGTGCCCTGTTCATCACAATGCTCCATGACCCCTTTTCATCACAATGCTCCATGACCATTTTCATCACAAGGCTCCATGCCCTTATCATCACAGTGCTCCATGAACCCTTTCATCACAATGCTCCATGGCCCTTCTCATCACAATGCCCCATGACCCCTTCCATCACAATTCTCCATGACCCCTTTCATCAAAATGCGCCATGAACATTGTCATAACAAAGCTCCATGATCACGTTCATCACAATGCTCCATGACCCCTTTCCTTACAATGCTCCATGGCTCTTGTCATCACAAAACTCCATGGCGCTTGTCATCACAAGGCTCCATGACCACTGTAATCACAATGATCCATGACCCCTTTGATAACAACTCTCCATTACCCATTTCCTCAAAATGATCCTTGGCGCTTGTCATCACAATGCTCCATGATCCCTGTAATCACAATGATCCTTGACCCCTTTCATCACAATGTTCCATGGCCGCTTTCATCACAATGCTCCATAACCCCTGTCATCACAATGCCCCTTGACCCATTTCCCCACAATGCTCCCTGAGCCATGTTATCACAATGCTACTTGTCTTTCTCATTACAATGCTCCATGTCCTCTGTAATCAGAGTCTTCCATGACCCCTTTCATCACAACTCTCCTTAACATTTTTCTCACAATGCTCCATGACATTGTCATCACAAAGTTTCATGCCCCATGTCACCACAATGCTCTAAGCCCACTCTCAACACAATGCTCCATGAGACTTGTCTCACAATGCTCCATGCCCTTTTCATCACAATGCTCCATGCCCCCTGTCATCACAATGCTCCATGCCCCCTTTCATTACAATATTCCATGCCCCCTGTCATCACAAGGCTCCATGCCCTTATCATCACAATGCTCCATGACACCTGTCTTCACAATGTTCCGTGCACTTATCATCACAATACTCCTTGACCCTTGTCTAAAATGCTACATGGCGGTGACATCACAATGTTCCATGCACCCTGTCATTACAAGGCTCCATGACACTTGTCATCACAATGTTCCATGGCCCCTATCATTCAAAATGCCATATGACCACTTTCATCACAATGCTCCAAGGCCCTTGTCATCACAATGCCCCATGAACCCTGTCATCACAATGCTCCAGGCCCCCTGTCATCACAATGATCCATGGCCCTTGTCATCACAATGCTCCCTGGTGCATGTCATCACAAAGATCCATGACCACTTTCAGCACAATGCTCCATGACCCCTTTCATCAAAATTCTCCATGACCATTGTCATCACAATGCTCCATGAGCCCTGTCATTACAATGCTCCCTGACCCCTGTCATCACCATGATCCATGGCCCTTGGCATCACAGTGCTCCTTCGCTCTTGTCGTAACAATGCTCCATGATCCCTGTCATCACAATGATCCATGATTCCTTTCATCACAATTCTCCTTTTCCCCTTTCATCACAATGATCCCTGGAGCTTGTCAAAACAATGCTCCTTGATTCCCTGTAATCACAATGATCCATGACCCCTTTCATGACAATGCTCCATTACCCCACTAATCACAATGATCCATGGTGATTGTCATCACAATGCTCCATGAGCCTTGTCATCACAATGCTCCAGGTCGTTGTAATCACAAAGTTCCATGACCCCTTTCACCACAAAGCTCCAAGATCCCTGTCATCACAATGCCCCATGACTCCTCTCATCACAATGCTCCATGGCGCTTGTCATCACAATGATCCAGAGCCTTAGTTCCTGAGTTGGGAGTAGTATCATTGCCTCAATTAGGGAAAATGTCAGTGACTGAGTTGGGAGTAGTGTGAGGGCCCTTGTTAGGGACACTGTCAGTGCCTGAGTTAGGTGTAGTGTCAGGGTTTTAGTTACGTACACTGTCAGTGCCTGAGTTGGGAATAGTGTCAGGGCCTTAGTTATGGACTGTGTCATTGCCTGAGTTAGGAGTAGTGTCAGGGCCTTAGTTAGGAGTAGCATCAGTGCCTTCGTTAGGTATTGTATCAGCGCCTCAGTTAGGAAGAGATTCAGGGCCTTATTTTGGGACAGTGTCAGTGCCTGAGTTAGGAGTTTTGTCGGCCTTCGTTAGGGACCTTTCCAGGGCCTGAGTTAGGAGTAATGTCAGGGCCTTCCTTAGGTATTGTATCAGTGCCTGAGTTAGGAATAGTGTCAAGGCCTTAGTTAGGGACATTGCCAGGGCATGATTTAGGAGTAGTGTTAGGGTGTGAGTTATGAACAGTGTCAGGGCCTTAGTTAGTGACAGTGTCAGTTCCTGAGTTAGGAGTAGAGTCAGGGCCTAAGTTAGGGACAGTGCCAGTGCTGAGTTCGTAGTAGTATCAGGGCCTTAGTTAGAGACAGTGTCAGGGCCTGAGTTAGGAGTAGTGTCCGAGGCTTTGTTAGGGACAGTGTCAGTGCCTGAGTTAAGAGTAGCGTCACAGCTTTAGTTAGGGCCAGTGTCAGGGCCTTAGTTAAGACCAGTGTCAGGGCCTATGATAGGAATCAGATCAGGGCCTGTGTTACGAGTAGTGTCAGGGCCTTAGTTAAGGACAGTGTCAGGGCCTGAGTCCTGACTTATTCCTAACTTTCCTCACTAAGGATTTTTGACACTACTGCTAATTCAGGTCCTGATAATATCCCTTACTAAGGCCCTGACCCTTTCCCTGGCTAAGGCCCTGAACTTCTCCTAAGTCAGGCCCTGATACTGTCCCTAACAATGGCCCTGACACTACACCTAACTTAGGCCCCGAAATGATACCTAACAAAGGCTCTGTTGCTAGTCCAAACTAAAGCCCTAAAATTGGTCTTAAATAAGGCCTTGACACTAATCCTAACTCAGGCCCTAACACTGTCCCTAGCTAAGGCCCTGACAGTACGCCTAACTCAGGCCCTCATACGATTCCTAACAATGGCTCTGATGCTAGTCCAAACTAAGGCCCTGAAATTGGTCCTAAATAAGGCCTTGACACGAATCGTAACTCAGGCCCTAGCACTGTCCCTAACTAGGTCTCTGACAGTACACCTAACTCAGACCCTGACACTGTCCCTAAGCAAGGCCCTGACACTACTCCTAACTCAGTCCCTTACACTGTACCTAACAAAGTCACTGATGCTAGGCCTAACTCAGGCCCTGAAACTGTCTGTAACTAAGGCCCTGCTGCCATCAGCATGTAAAGTCCTGACATTATCCTGAGCTAATATCCTGACCTATGTCTTTCCAAGGTCCTGAAACTGTCCCAAAGTAAGCCCTGACGCTGTCCGTAAGTGAAGACCTGAGGCTGTCCCTAACTCAGGCCCTGAAGCTTTCCTTAACTGAAGCCTTGAAGCTGTGCCTAACTCAGGCCCTGATCATGTATTTCACAAAGACCTTAATGCTGATCCAGCAAAGACGCTGATGCTGCTCCAAAGTCATGCCCTGACAGTGTGCCCAGCAAAGGGCCTGACGCTAGGCCTCACTCAGGCCCTGTCGCTCTCCCGAAGTCAGGCCCTGACACTGTCACTAACTAAGGCCCTGACTCTACTCCTAACTCAGTCCCGTACATTGTACCTAACAACGGCTCTGATGCTAGTCGTAACTCAGGGCCTGACACTGTCTCTAACTAAGGGCTGCTGCCATCAATATCTAAAGTCCTGACATTATCCGGAGCTAATATCCTGACCCATGTCTTACCAAGGTCCTGAAACTGTCCCAAAGTAAGCCCTGACGCTGTCCCTAATTGAGGGCCTGCAGCTTTCCCTAACTAACTCAGGCCTTGATGATGTGACTAACTCAGACCCTGGTCATGTCTTTAACTAAGACCCTAAGGCTGATCCAAAAGAGGCCCTGATGCTGCTCCTAAGTCATGCCCTGACAGTGTCCCCAGCTAAGGGTCTGATGCTAGGCCTCACTCAGACCCTATCACTCTCCCTAAGTCAGGCCCTGATACTGTCCCTACCTGAAGCCCTAACACTGGTTCTGAATAAGGCCCTGATATTCTCAGTAACAAAGGTCTTCACACTATCCTTAGGTCATTTCCTGACACGATTCCTAGCCTTCACCCTAACCCTGTCCCGAGTTAATATCCTACCTCTTATGCTAACTAAAGATGTTATGCTGTGCCTACCTCAGGCATTGAATTTAGTCCCAAGACCGCTAGACTGTCCCTCACTGGGCTCCATGCCCTTATCGTCACAATGTTCCGTGACCACTGTCATCACAATGCTCCACGCCCTTATCATCACAATGCCCCATGAACCCTGTCATCACAATGCCCCATGACCACTTACATCACAATGCTCCACGCCCTTATCATCACAATGCCCCATGACCCCTGTCATCACAATGCCCCATGACCCCTTTTCATCACAATGCTCCATGACCATTTTCATCACAAGGCTCCATGCCCTTATCATCACAGTGCTCCATGAACCCTTTCATCACAATGCTCCATGGCCCTTCTCATCACAATGCCCCATGACCCCTTCCATCACAATGCTCCATGACCCCTTTCATCAAAATGCGCCATGAACATTGTCATTACAAAGCTCCATGACCACGTTCATCACAATGCTCCGTGACCCCTTTCCTTACAATGCTCCATGGCTCTTGTCATCACAAAGCTCCATGGCGCTTGTCATCACAAGGCTCCATGACCACTGTAATCACAATGATCCATGACCCCTTTGATAACAACTCTCCATTACCCATTTCCTCAAAATGATCCTTGGCGCTTGTCATCACAATGCTTCGTGATCCCTGTAATCACAATGATCCTTAACCCCTTTCATCACAATGTTCCATTGCCGCTTTCTTCACAATGCTCCATAACCCCTGTCATCACAATGCCCCTTGACCCATTTCCCCACAATGCTCCCTGAGCCATGTCATCACAATGCTACTTGTCTTTCTCATTACAATGCTCCATGTCCTCTGTAATCAGAGTCTTCCATGACCCCTTTCATCACAACTCTCCTTAACATTTTTCTCACAATGCTCCCTGACATTGTCATCACAATGTTTCATGCCCCCTGTCACCACAATGCTCTAAGCCCACTCTCAACACAATGCTCCATGAGACTTGTCTCACAATGCTCCATGCCCTTTTCATCACAATGCTCCATGCCCCCTGTCATCACAATGCTCCATGCCCCCTTTCATTACAATATTCCATGCCCCCTGTCATCACAAGGCTCCATGCCCTTATCATCACAATGCTCCATGACACCTGTCTTCACAATGTTCCGTGCACTTATCATCACAATACTCCTTGACCCTTGTCTAAAATGCTACATGGCGGTGACATCACAAAGTTCCATGCACCCTGTCATTACAAGGCTCCATGACACTTGTCATCACAATGTTCCATGGCCCCTATCATTCAAAATGCCATATGACCACTTTCATCACAATGCTCCAAGGCCCTTGTCATCACAATGCCCCATGAACCCTGTCATCACAATGCTCCAGGCCCGCTGTCATCACAATGATCCATGGCCCTTGTCATCACAATGCTCCCTGGTGCATGTCATCACAAAGATCCATGACCACTTTCAGCACAATGCTCCATGACCAATTTCATCAATATTCTCCATGACCATTGTCGTCACAATGCTCCATGAGCCCTGTCATTACAATGCTCCCTGAACCCTGTCATCACCATGATCCATGGCCCTTGTCATCACAGTGCTCCTTCTCTCTTGTCGTAACAATGCTCCATGATCCCTGTCATCACAATGATCCATGATTCCTTTCATCACAATTCTCCTTTTCCCCTTTCATCACAATGATCCCTGGAGCTTGTCAAAACAATGCTCCTCGATTCCCTGTAATCACAATGATCCATGACCCCTTTCATAACAATGCTCCATTACCCCACTAATCACAATGATCCATGGTGATTGTCATCACAATGCTCCATGACCCTTGTCATCACAATGCTCCAGGTCGTTGTAATCACAAAGTTCCATGACCCCTTTCACCACAAAACTCCAAGATCCCTGTCATCACAATGCCCCATGACTCCTATCATCACAATGCTCCATGGCGCTTGTCATCACAATGATCCAGAGCCTTAGTTCCTGAGTTGGGAGTAGTATCATTGCCTCAATTAGGGAAAATGTCAGTGACTGAGTTGGGAGTAGTTTGAGGGCCCTTGTTAGGGACACAGTCAGTGCCTGAGTTAGGTGTAGTGTCAGGGTTTTAGTTATGTACACTGTCAGTGCCTGAGTTGGGAATAGTGTCAGGGCCTTAGTTATGGACTGTGTCATTGCCTGAGTTAGGAGTAGTGTCAGGGCCTTAGTTAGGAGTAGCATCAGTGCCTTCGTTAGGTATTGTATCAGCGCCTCAGTTAGGAAGAGATTCAGGGCCTTATTTTGGGACAGTGTCAGTGCCTGAGTTAGGAGTTTTGTCGGCCTTCGTTAGGGACCTTTTCAGGGCCTGAGTTAGGAGTAATGTCAGGGCCTTCCTTAGGTATTGTATCAGTGCCTGAGTTAGGAATAGTGTCAAGGCCTTAGTTAGGGACATTGCCAGGGCATGATTTAGGAGTAGTGTTAGGGTGTGAGTTATGAACAGTGTCAGGGCCTTAGTTAGTGACAGTGTCAGTTCCTGAGTTAGGAGTAGAGTCAGGGCCTAAGTTAGGGACAGTGCCAGTGCTGAGTTCGTAGTAGTATCAGGGCCTTAGTTAGAGACAGTGTCAGGGCCTGAGTTAGGAGTAGTGTCAGAGGCTTTGTTAGGGACAGTGTCAGTGCCTGAGTTAAGAGTAGCGTCACAGCTTTAGTTAGGGCCAGTGTCAGGGCCTTAGTTAAGACCAGTGTCAGGGCCTATGATAGGAATCAGATCAGGGCCTGTGTTACGAGTAGTGTCAGGGCCTTAGTTAAGGACAGTGTCAGGGCCTGAGTCCTGACTTATTCCTAACTTTCCTCACTAAGGATTTTTGACACTACTGCTAATTCAGGTCCTGATAATATCCCTTACTAAGGCCCTGACCCTTTCCCTGGCTAAGGCCCTGAACTTCTCCTAAGTCAGGCCCTGATACTGTCCCTAACAATGGCCCTGACACTACACCTAACTTAGGCCCCGAAATGATACCTAACAAAGGCTCTGTTGCTAGTCCAAACTAAGGCCCTGAAATTGGTCCTAAATAAGGCCTTGACACGAATCGTAACTCAGGCCCTAGCACTGTCCCTAACTAGGTCTCTGACAGTACACCTAACTCAGACCCTGACACTGTCCCTAAGCAAGGCCCTGACACTACTCCTAACTCAGTTCCTTACACTGTACCTAACAAAGTCACTGATGCTAGGCCTAACTCAGGCCCTGAAACTGTCTGTAACTAAGGCCCTGCTGCCATCAGCATGTAAAGTCCTGACATTATCCTGAGCTAATATCCTGACCTATGTCTTTCCAAGGTCCTGAAACTGTCCCAAAGTAAGCCCTGACGCTGTCCGTAAGTGAAGACCTGAGGCTGTCCCTAACTCAGGCCCTGAAGCTTTCCTTAACTGAAGCCTTGAAGCTGTGCCTAACTCAGGCCCTGATCATGTATTTCACAAAGACCTTAATGCTGATCCAGCAAAGACGCTGATGCTGCTCCAAAGTCATGCCCTGACAGTGTGCCCAGCAAAGGGCCTGACGCTAGGCCTCACTCAGGCCCTGTCGCTCTCCCGAAGTCAGGCCCTGACACTGTCACTAACTAAGGCCCTGACTCTACTCCTAACTCAGTCCCGTACATTGTACCTAACAACGGCTCTGATGCTAGTCGTAACTCAGGGCCTGACACTGTCTCTAACTAAGGGCTGCTGCCATCAATATCTAAAGTCCTGACATTATCTGGAGCTAATATCCTGACCCATGTCTTACCAAGGTCCTGAAACTGTCCCAAAGTAAGCCCTGACGCTGTCCCTAAGTGAGGGCCTGCAGCTTTCCCTAACTAACTCAGGCCTTGATGATGTGACTAACTCAGACCCTGGTCATGTCTTTAACTAAGACCCTAAGGCTGATCCAAAAGAGGCCCTGATGCTGCTCCTAAGTCATGCCCTGACAGTGTCCCCAGCTAAGGGTCTGATGCTAGGCCTCACTCAGACCCTATCACTCTCCCTAAGTCAGGCCCTGATACTGTCCCTACCTGAAGCCCTAACACTGGTTCTGAATAAGGCCCTGATATTCTCAGTAACAAAGGTCTTCACACTATCCTTAGGTCATTTCCTGACACGATTCCTAGCCTTCACCCTAACCCTGTCCCGAGTTAATATCCTACCTCTTATGCTAACTATAGATGTTATGCTGTGCCTACCTCAGGCATTGAATTTAGTCCCAAGACCGCTAGACTGTCCCTCACTGGGCTCCATGCCCTTATCGTCACAATGTTCCGTGACCACTGTCATCACAATGCTCCACGCCCTTATCATCACAATGCCCCATGAACCCTGTCATCACAATGCCCCATGACCACTTACATCACAATGCTCCACGCCCTTATCATCACAATGCCCCATGACCCCTGTCATCACAATGCCCCATGACCCCTTTTCATCACAATGCTCCATGACCATTTTCATCACAAGGCTCCATGCCCTTATCATCACAGTGCTCCATGAACCCTTTCATCACAATGCTCCATGGCCCTTCTCATCACAATGCCCCATGACCCCTTCCATCACAATGCTCCATGACCCCTTTCATCAAAATGCGCCATGAACATTGTCATTACAAAGCTCCATGACCACGTTCATCACAATGCTCCGTGACCCCTTTCCTTACAATGCTCCATGGCTCTTGTCATCACAAAGCTCCATGGCGCTTGTCATCACAAGGCTCCATGACCACTGTAATCACAATGATCCATGACCCCTTTGATAACAACTCTCCATTACCCATTTCCTCAAAATGATCCTTGGCGCTTGTCATCACAATGCTTCGTGATCCCTGTAATCACAATGATCCTTAACCCCTTTCATCACAATGTTCCATGGCCGCTTTCTTCACAATGCTCCATAACCCCTGTCATCACAATGCCCCTTGACCCATTTCCCCACAATGCTCCCTGAGCCATGTCATCACAATGCTACTTGTCTTTCTCATTACAATGCTCCATGTCCTCTGTAATCAGAGTCTTCCATGACCCCTTTCATCACAACTCTCCTTAACATTTTTCTCACAATGCTCCCTGACATTGTCATCACAATGTTTCATGCCCCCTGTCACCACAATGCTCTAAGCCCACTCTCAACACAATGCTCCATGAGACTTGTCTCACAATGCTCCATGCCCTTTTCATCACAATGCTCCATGCCCCCTGTCATCACAATGCTCCATGCCCCCTTTCATTACAATATTCCATGCCCCCTGTCATCACAAGGCTCCATGCCCTTATCATCACAATGCTCCATGACACCTGTCTTCACAATGTTCCGTGCACTTATCATCACAATACTCCTTGACCCTTGTCTAAAATGCTACATGGCGGTGACATCACAAAGTTCCATGCACCCTGTCATTACAAGGCTCCATGACACTTGTCATCACAATGTTCCATGGCCCCTATCATTCAAAATGCCATATGACCACTTTCATCACAATGCTCCAAGGCCCTTGTCATCACAATGCCCCATGAACCCTGTCATCACAATGCTCCAGGCCCGCTGTCATCACAATGATCCATGGCCCTTGTCATCACAATGCTCCCTGGTGCATGTCATCACAAAGATCCATGACCACTTTCAGCACAATGCTCCATGACCAATTTCATCAATATTCTCCATGACCATTGTCGTCACAATGCTCCATGAGCCCTGTCATTACAATGCTCCCTGAACCCTGTCATCACCATGATCCATGGCCCTTGTCATCACAGTGCTCCTTCTCTCTTGTCGTAACAATGCTCCATGATCCCTGTCATCACAATGATCCATGATTCCTTTCATCACAATTCTCCTTTTCCCCTTTCATCACAATGATCCCTGGAGCTTGTCAAAACAATGCTCCTCGATTCCCTGTAATCACAATGATCCATGACCCCTTTCATAACAATGCTCCATTACCCCACTAATCACAATGATCCATGGTGATTGTCATCACAATGCTCCATGACCCTTGTCATCACAATGCTCCAGGTCGTTGTAATCACAAAGTTCCATGACCCCTTTCACCACAAAACTCCAAGATCCCTGTCATCACAATGCCCCATGACTCCTATCATCACAATGCTCCATGGCGCTTGTCATCACAATGATCCAGAGCCTTAGTTCCTGAGTTGGGAGTAGTATCATTGCCTCAATTAGGGAAAATGTCAGTGACTGAGTTGGGAGTAGTTTGAGGGCCCTTGTTAGGGACACAGTCAGTGCCTGAGTTAGGTGTAGTGTCAGGGTTTTAGTTACGTACACTGTCAGTGCCTGAGTTGGGAATAGTGTCAGGGCCTTAGTTATGGACTGTGTCATTGCCTGAGTTAGGAGTAGTGTCAGGGCCTTAGTTAGGAGTAGCATCAGTGCCTTCGTTAGGTATTGTATCAGCGCCTCAGTTAGGAATAGATTCAGGGCCTTATTTTGGGACAGTGTCAGTGCCTGAGTTAGGAGTTTTGTCGGCCTTCGTTAGGGACCTTTTCAGGGCCTGAGTTAGGAGTAATGTCAGGGCCTTCCTTAGGTATTGTATCAGTGCCTGAGTTAGGAATAGTGTCAAGGCCTTAGTTAGGGACATTGCCAGGGCATGATTTAGGAGTAGTGTTAGGGTGTGAGTTATGAACAGTGTCAGGGCCTTAGTTAGTGACAGTGTCAGTTCCTGAGTTAGGAGTAGAGTCAGGGCCTAAGTTAGGGACAGTGCCAGTGCTGAGTTCGTAGTAGTATCAGGGCCTTAGTTAGAGACAGTGTCAGGGCCTGAGTTAGGAGTAGTGTCCGAGGCTTTGTTAGGGACAGTGTCAGTGCCTGAGTTAAGAGTAGCGTCACAGCTTTAGTTAGGGCCAGTGTCAGGGCCTTAGTTAAGACCAGTGTCAGGGCCTATGATAGGAATCAGATCAGGGCCTGTGTTACGAGTAGTGTCAGGGCCTTAGTTAAGGACAGTGCCAGGGCCTGAGTCCTGACTTATTCCTAACTTTCCTCACTAAGGATTTTTGACACTACTGCTAATTCAGGTCCTGATAATATCCCTTACTAAGGCCCTGACCCTTTCCCTGGCTAAGGCCCTGAACTTCTCCTAAGTCAGGCCCTGATACTGTCCCTAACAATGGCCCTGACACTACACCTAACTTAGGCCCCGAAATGATACCTAACAAAGGCTCTGTTGCTAGTCCAAACTAAGGCCCTGAAATTGGTCCTAAATAAGGCCTTGACACGAATCGTAACTCAGGCCCTAGCACTGTCCCTAACTAGGTCTGTGACAGTACACCTAACTCAGACCCTGACACTGTCCCTAAGCAAGGCCCTGACACTACTCCTAACTCAGTTCCTTACACTGTACCTAACAAAGTCACTGATGCTAGGCCTAACTCAGGCCCTGAAACTGTCTGTAACTAAGGCCCTGCTGCCATCAGCATGTAAAGTCCTGACATTATCCTGAGCTAATATCCTGACCTATGTCTTTACAAGGTCCTGAAACTGTCCCAAAGTAAGCCCTGACGCTGTCCGTAAGTGAAGACCTGAGGCTGTCCCTAACTCAGGCCCTGAAGCTTTCCTTAACTGAAGCCTTGAAGCTGTGCCTAACTCAGGCCCTGATCATGTATTTCACAAAGACCTTAATGCTGATCCAGCAAAGACGCTGATGCTGCTCCAAAGTCATGCCCTGACAGTGTGCCCAGCAAAGGGCCTGACGCTAGGCCTCACTCAGGCCCTGTCGCTCTCCCGAAGTCAGGCCCTGACACTGTCACTAACTAAGGCCCTGACTCTACTCCTAACTCAGTCCCGTACATTGTACCTAACAACGGCTCTGATGCTAGTCGTAACTCAGGGCCTGACACTGTCTCTAACTAAGGGCTGCTGCCATCAATATCTAAAGTCCTGACATTATCCGGAGCTAATATCCTGACCCATGTCTTACCAAGGTCCTGAAACTGTCCCAAAGTAAGCCCTGACGCTGTCCCTAAGTGAGGCCCTGCAGCTTTCCCTAACTAACTCAGGCCTTGATGATGTGACTAACTCAGACCCTGGTCATGTCTTTAACTAAGACCCTTAGGCTGATCCAAAAGAGGCCCTGATGCTGCTCCTAAGTCATGCCCTGACAGTGTCCCCAGCTAAGGGTCTGATGCTAGGCCTCACTCAGACCCTATCACTCTCCCTAAGTCAGGCCCTGATACTGTCCCTACCTGAAGCCCTAACACTGGTTCTGAATAAGGCCCTGATATTCTCAGTAACACAGGTCTTCACACTATCCTTAGGTCATTTCCTGACACGATTCCTAGCCTTCACCCTAACCCTGTCCCGAGTTAATATCCTACCTCTTATGCTAACAAAAGATGTTAGGCTGTGCCTACCTCAGGTACTGAATTTAGTCCCAAGACCGCTAGACTGTCCCTCACTAGGTTCCATGCCCTTATCGTCACAATGTTCCGTGACCACTGTCATCACAATGCTCCACACCTTTATCATCACAATGCCCCATGACCCCTGTCATCACAATGCTCCATGACCCCTTCCATCACAATGCCCCATGTCCCCTTTCATCACAATGCTCCCAGACGTCTTTCATCACAATGCTCCCAGACGTCTTTCATCACAATGCCCCATGACCACTTACATCACAATGCTCCACGCCCTTATCATCACAATGCCCCATGACCCCTGTCATTACAATGCTCCATGACCACTTTTCATCACAATGCTCCGTGACCCCTTTCCTTACAATGCTCCATGGCTCTTGTCATCACAAAGCTCCATGGCGCTTGTCATCACAAGGCTCCATGACCACTGTAATCACAATGATCCATGACCCCTTTGATAACAACTCTCCATTACCCATTTCCTCAAAATGATCCTTGGCGCTTGTCATCACAATGCTCCATGATCCCTGTAATCACAATGATCCTTGACCCCTTTCATCACAATGTTCCATGGCCGCTTTCATCACAATGCTCCATAACCCCTGTCATCACAATGCCCCTTGACCCATTTCCCCACAATGCTCCCTGAGCCATGTCATCACAATGCTACTTGTCTTTCTCATTACAATGCTCCATGTCCTCTGTAATCAGAGTCTTCCATGACCCCTTTCATCACAACTCTCCTTAACATTTTTCTCACAATGCTCCATGACATTGTCATCACAAAGTTTCATGCCCCCTGTCACCACAATGCTCTAAGCCCACTCTCAACACAATGCTCCATGAGACTTGTCTCACAATGCTCCATGCCCTTTTCATCACAATGCTCCATGCCCCCTGTCATCACAATGCTCCATGCCCCCTTTCATTACAATATTCCATGCCCCCTGTCATCACAAGGCTCCATGCCCTTATCATCACAATGCTCCATGACACCTGTCTTCACAATGTTCCGTGCACTTATCATCACAATACTCCTTGACCCTTGTCTAAAATGCTACATGGCGGTGACATCACAATGTTCCATGCACCCTGTCATTACAAGGCTCCATGACACTTGTCATCACAATGTTCCATGGCCCCTATCATTCAAAATGCCATATGACCAATTTCATCACAATGCTCCAAGGCCCTTGTCATCACAATGCCCCATGAACCCTGTCATCACAATGCTCCAGGCCCCCTGTCATCACAATGATCCATGGCCCTTGGCATCACAGTGCTCCTTCGCTCTTGTCGTAACAATGCTCCATGATCCCTGTCATCACAATGATCCATGATTCCTTTCATCACAATTCTCCTTTTCCCCTTTCATCACAATGATCCCTGGAGCTTGTCAAAACAATGCTCCTTGATTCCCTGTAATCACAATGATCCATGACCCCTTTCATGACAATGCTCCATTACCCCACTAATCACAATGATCCATGGTGATTGTCATCACAATGCTCCATGAGCCTTGTCATCACAATGCTCCAGGTCGTTGTAATCACAAAGTTCCATGACCCCTTTCACCACAAAGCTCCAAGATCCCTGTCATCACAATGCCCCATGACTCCTATCATCACAATGCTCCATGGCGCTTGTCATCACAATGATCCAGAGCCTTAGTTCCTGAGTTGGGAGTAGTATCATTGCCTCAATTAGGGAAAATGTCAGTGACTGAGTTGGGAGTAGTGTGAGGGCCCTTGTTAGGGACACTGTCAGTGCCTGAGTTAGGTGTAGTGTCAGGGTTTTAGTTACGTACACTGTCAGTGCCTGAGTTGGGAATAGTGTCAGGGCCTTAGTTATGGACTGTGTCATTGCCTGAGTTAGGAGTAGTGTCAGGGCCTTAGTTAGGAGTAGCATCAGTGCCTTCGTTAGGTATTGTATCAGCGCCTCAGTTAGGAAGAGATTCAGGGCCTTATTTTGGGACAGTGTCAGTGCCTGAGTTAGGAGTTTTGTCGGCCTTCGTTAGGGACCTTTCCAGGGCCTGAGTTAGGAGTAATGTCAGGGCCTTCCTTAGGTATTGTATCAGTGCCTGAGTTAGGAATAGTGTCAAGGCCTTAGTTAGGGACATTGCCAGGGCATGATTTAGGAGTAGTGTTAGGGTGTGAGTTATGAACAGTGTCAGGGCCTTAGTTAGTGACAGTGTCAGTTCCTGAGTTAGGAGTAGAGTCAGGGCCTAAGTTAGGGACAGTGCCAGTGCTGAGTTCGTAGTAGTATCAGGGCCTTAGTTAGAGACAGTGTCAGGGCCTGAGTTAGGAGTAGTGTCCGAGGCTTTGTTAGGGACAGTGTCAGTGCCTGAGTTAAGAGTAGCGTCACAGCTTTAGTTAGGGCCAGTGTCAGGGCCTTAGTTAAGACCAGTGTCAGGGCCTATGATAGGAATCAGATCAGGGCCTGTGTTACGAGTAGTGTCAGGGCCTTAGTTAAGGACAGTGTCAGGGCCTGAGTCCTGACTTATTCCTAACTTTCCTCACTAAGGATTTTTGACACTACTGCTAATTCAGGTCCTGATAATATCCCTTACTAAGGCCCTGACCCTTTCCCTGGCTAAGGCCCTGAACTTCTCCTAAGTCAGGCCCTGATACTGTCCCTAACAATGGCCCTGACACTACACCTAACTTAGGCCCCGAAATGATACCTAACAAAGGCTCTGTTGCTAGTCCAAACTAAAGCCCTAAAATTGGTCTTAAATAAGGCCTTGACACTAATCCTAACTCAGGCCCTAACACTGTCCCTAGCTAAGGCCCTGACAGTACGCCTAACTCAGGCCCTCATACGATTCCTAACAATGGCTCTGATGCTAGTCCAAACTAAGGCCCTGAAATTGGTCCTAAATAAGGCCTTGACACGAATCGTAACTCAGGCCCTAGCACTGTCCCTAACTAGGTCTCTGACAGTACACCTAACTCAGACCCTGACACTGTCCCTAAGCAAGGCCCTGACACTACTCCTAACTCAGTCCCTTACACTGTACCTAACAAAGTCACTGATGCTAGGCCTAACTCAGGCCCTGAAACTGTCTGTAACTAAGGCCCTGCTGCCATCAGCATGTAAAGTCCTGACATTATCCTGAGCTAATATCCTGACCTATGTCTTTCCAGGGTCCTGAAACTGTCCCAAAGTAAGCCCTGACGCTGTCCGTAAGTGAAGACCTGAGGCTGTCCCTAACTCAGGCCCTGAAGCTTTCCTTAACTGAAGCCTTGAAGCTGTGACTAACTCAGGCCCTGATCATGTATTTCACAAAGACCTTAATGCTGATCCAGCAAAGACGCTGATGCTGCTCCAAAGTCATGCCCTGACAGTGTGCCCAGCAAAGGGCCTGACGCTAGGCCTCACTCAGGCCCTGTCGCTCTCCCGAAGTCAGGCCCTGACACTGTCACTAACTAAGGCCCTGACTCTACTCCTAACTCAGTCCCGTACATTGTACCTAACAACGGCTCTGATGCTAGTCGTAACTCAGGGACTGACACTGTCTCTAACTAAGGGCTGCTGCCATCAATATCTAAAGTCCTGACATTATCCGGAGCTAATATCCTGACCCATGTCTTACCTAGGTCCTGAAACTGTCCCAAAGTAAGCCCTGACGCTGTCCCTAAGTGAGGCCCTGCAGCTTTCCCTAACTAACTCAGGCCTTGATGCTGTGACTAACTCAGACCCTGGTCATGTCTTTAACTAAGACACTAAGGCTGATCCAAAAGAGGCCCTGATGCTGCTCCTAAGTCATGCCCTGACAGTGTCCCCAGCTAAGTGTCTGATGCTAGGCCTCACTCAGACCCTATCACTCTCCCTAAGTCAGGCCCTGATACTGTCCCTACCTGAAGCCCTAACACTGGTTCTGAATAAGGCCCTGATATTCTCAGTAACAAAGGTCTTCACACTATCCTTAGGTCATTTCCTGACACGATTCCTAGCCTTCACCCAAACCCTGTCCCGAGTTAATATCCTACCTCTTATGCTAACTAAAGATGTTAGGCTGTGCCTACCTCAGGTACTGAATTTAGTCCCAAGACCGCTAGACTGTCCCTCACTAGGTTCCATGCCCTTATCGTCACAATGTTCCGTGACCACTGTCATCACAATGCTCCACACCCTTATCATCACAATGCCCCATGACCCCTGTCATCACAATGCTCCATGACCCCTTCCATCACAATGCCCCATGTCCCCTTTCATCACAATGCTCCCAGACGTCTTTCATCACAATGCTCCCAGACGTCTTTCATCACAATGCCCCATGACCACTTACATCACAATGCTCCACGCCCTTATCATCACAATGCCCCATGACCCCTGTCATTACAATGCTCCATGACCACGTTCATCACAATGCTCCGTGACCCCTTTCCTTACAATGCTCCATGGCTCTTGTCATCACAAAGCTCCATGGCGCTTGTCATCACAAGGCTCCATGACCACTGTAATCACAATGATCCATGACCCCTTTGATAACAACTCTCCATTACCCATTTCCTCAAAATGATCCTTGGCGCTTGTCATCACAATGCTCCATGATCCCTGTAATCACAATGATTCTTGACCCCTTTCATCACAATGTTCCATGGCCGCTTTCATCACAATGCTCCTTAACCCCTGTCATCACAATGCCCCTTGACCCATTTCCCCACAATGCTCCCTGAGCCATGTCATCACAATGCTACTTGTCTTTCTCATTACAATGCTCCATGTCCTCTGTAATCAGAGTCTTCCATGACCCCTTTCATCACAACTCTCCTTAACATTTTTCTCACAATGCTCCATGACATTGTCATCACAAAGTTTCATGCCCCCTGTCACCACAATGCTCTAAGCCCACTCTCAACACAATGCTCCATGAGACTTGTCTCACAATGCTCCATGCCCTTTTCATCACAATGCTCCATGCCCCCTGTCATCACAATGCTCCATGCCCCCTTTCATTACAATATTCCATGCCACCTGTCATCACAAGGCTCCATGCCCTTATCATCACAATGCTCCATGACACCTGTCTTCACAATGTTCCGTGCACTTATCATCACAATACTCCTTGACCCTTGTCTAAAATGCTACATGGCGGTGACATCACAATGTTCCATGCACCCTGTCATTACAAGGCTCCATGACACTTGTCATCACAATGTTCCATGGCCCCTATCATTCAAAATGCCATATGACCACTTTCATCACAATGCTCCAAGGCCCTTGTCATCACAATGCCCCATGAACCCTGTCATCACAATGCTCCAGGCCCCCTGTCATCACAATGATCCATGGCCCTTGTCATCACAATGCTCCCTGGTGCATGTCATCACAAAGATCCATGACCACTTTCAGCACAATGCTCCATGACCCCTTTCATCAAAATTCTCCATGACCATTGCCATCACAATGCTCCATGAGCCCTGTCATTACAATGCTCCCTGACCCCTGTCATCACCATGATCCATGGCCCTTGGCATCACAGTGCTCCTTCGCTCTTGTCGTAACAATGCTCCATGATCCCTGTCATCACAATGATCCATGATTCCTTTCATCACAATTCTCCTTTTCCCCTTTCATCACAATGATCCCTGGAGCTTGTCAAAACAAGGCTCCTTGATTCCCTGTAATCACAATGATCCATGACCCCTTTCATGACAATGCTCCATTACCCCACTAATCACAATGATCCATGGTGATTGTCATCACAATGCTCCATGAGCCTTGTCATCACAATGCTCCAGGTCGTTGTAATCACAAAGTTCCATGACCCCTTTCACCACAAAGCTCCAAGATCCCTGTCATCACAATGCCCCATGACTCCTATCATCACAATGCTCCATGGCGCTTGTCATCACAATGATCCAGAGCCTTAGTTCCTGAGTTGGGAGTAGTATCATTGCCTCAATTAGGGAAAATGTCAGTGACTGAGTTGGGAGTAGTGTGAGGGCCCTTGTTAGGGACACTGTCAGTGCCTGAGTTAGGTGTAGTGTCAGGGTTTTAGTTACGTACACTGTCAGTGCCTGAGTTGGGAATAGTGTCGGGGCCTTAGTTATGGACTGTGTCATTGCCTGAGTTAGGAGTAGTGTCAGGGCCTTAGTTAGGAGTAGCATCAATGCCTTCGTTAGGTATTGTATCAGCGCCTCAGTTAGGAATAGATTCAGGGCCTTATTTTGGGACAGTGTCAGTGCCTGAGTTAGGAGTTTTGTCGGCCTTCGTTAGGGACCTTTCCAGGGCCTGAGTTAGGAGTAATGTCAGGGCCTTCCTTAGGTATTGTATCAGTGCCTGAGTTAGGAATAGTGTCAAGGCCTTAGTTAGGGACATTGCCAGGGCATGATTTAGGAGTAGTGTTAGGGTGTGAGTTATGAACAGTGTCAGGGCCTTAGTTAGTGACAGTGTCAGTTCCTGAGTTAGGAGTAGAGTCAGGGCCTAAGTTAGGGACAGTGCCAGTGCTGAGTTCGTAGTAGTTTCAGGGCCTTAGTTAGAGACAGTGTCAGGGCCTGAGTTAGGAGTAGTGTCCGAGGCTTTGTTAGGGACAGTGTCAGTGCCTGAGTTAAGAGTAGCGTCACAGCTTTAGTTAGGGCCAGTGTCAGGGCCTTAGTTAAGACCAGTGTCAGGGCCTATGATAGGAATCAGATCAGGGCCTGTGTTACGAGTAGTGTCAGGGCCTTAGTTAAGGACAGTGTCAGGGCCTGAGTCCTGACTTATTCCTAACTTTCCTCACTAAGGATTTTTGACACTACTGCTAATTCAGGTCCTGATAATATCCCTTACTAAGGCCCTGACCCTTTCCCTGGCTAAGGCCCTGAACTTCTCCTAAGTCAGGCCCTGATACTGTCCCTAACAATGGCCCTGACACTACACCTAACTTAGGCCCCGAAATGATACCTAACAAAGGCTCTGTTGCTAGTCCAAACTAAAGCCCTAAAATTGGTCTTAAATAAGGCCTTGACACTAATCCTAACTCAGGCCCTAACACTGTCCCTAGCTAAGGCCCTGACAGTACGCCTAACTCAGGTCCTCATACGATTCCTAACAATGGCTCTGATGCTAGTCCAAACTAAGGCCCTGAAATTGGTCCTAAATAAGGCCTTGACACGAATCGTAACTCAGGCCCTAGCACTGTCCCTAACTAGGTCTCTGACAGTACACCTAACTCAGACCCTGACACTGTCCCTAAGCAAGGCCCTGACACTACTCCTAACTCAGTTCCTTACACTGTACCTAACAAAGTCACTGATGCTAGGCCTAACTCAGGCCCTGAAACTGTCTGTAACTAAGGCCCTGCTGCCATCAGCATGTAAAGTCCTGACATTATCCTGAGCTAATATCCTGACCTATGTCTTTCCAAGGTCCTGAAACTGTCCCAAAGTAAGCCCTGACGCTGTCCGTAAGTGAAGACCTGAGGCTGTCCCTAACTCAGGCCCTGAAGCTTTCCTTAACTGAAGCCTTGAAGCTGTGCCTAACTCAGGCCCTGATCATGTATTTCACAAAGACCTTAATGCTGATCCAGCAAAGACGCTGATGCTGCTCCAAAGTCATGCCCTGACAGTGTGCCCAGCAAAGGGCCTGACGCTAGGCCTCACTCAGGCCCTGTCGCTCTCCCGAAGTCAGGCCCTGACACTGTCACTAACTAAGGCCCTGACTCTACTCCTAACTCAGTCCCGTACATTGTACCTAACAACGGCTCTGATGCTAGTCGTAACTCAGGGCCTGACACTGTCTCTAACTAAGGGCTGCTGCCATCAATATCTAAAGTCCTGACATTATCCGGAGCTAATATCCTGACCCATGTCTTACCAAGGTCCTGAAACTGTCCCAAAGTAAGCCCTGACGCTGTCCCTAAGTGAGGCCCTGCAGCTTTCCCTAACTAACTCAGGCCTTGATGATGTGACTAACTCAGACCCTGGTCATGTCTTTAACTAAGACCCTAAGGCTGATCCAAAAGAGGCCCTGATGCTGCTCCTAAGTCATGCCCTGACAGTGTCCCCAGCTAAGGGTCTGATGCTAGGCCTCACTCAGACCCTATCACTCTCCCTAAGTCAGGCCCTGATACTGTCCCTACCTGAAGCCCTAACACTGGTTCGGAATAAGGCCCTGATATTCTCAGTAACAAAGGTCTTCACACTATCCTTAGGTCATTTCCTGACACGATTCCTAGCCTTCACCCTAACCCTGTCCCGAGTTAATATCCTACCTCTTATGCTAACTAAAGATGTTATGCTGTGCCTACCTCAGGCATTGAATTTAGTCCCAAGACCGCTAGACTGTCCCTCACTGGGCTCCATGCCCTTATCGTCACAATGTTCCGTGACCACTGTCATCACAATGCTCCACGCCCTTATCATCACAATGCCCCATGAACCCTGTCATCACAATGCCCCATGACCACTTACATCACAATGCTCCACGCCCTTATCATCACAATGCCCCATGACCCCTGTCATCACAATGCCCCATGACCCCTTTTCATCACAATGCTCCATGACCATTTTCATCACAAGGCTCCATGCCCTTATCATCACAGTGCTCCATGAACCCTTTCATCACAATGCTCCATGGCCCTTCTCATCACAATGCCCCATGACCCCTTCCATCACAATGCTCCATGACCCCTTTCATCAAAATGCGCCATGAACATTGTCATTACAAAGCTCCATGACCACGTTCATCACAATGCTCCGTGACCCCTTTCCTTACAATGCTCCATGGCTCTTGTCATCACAAAGCTCCATGGCGCTTGTCATCACAAGGCTCCATGACCACTGTAATCACAATGATCCATGACCCCTTTGATAACAACTCTCCATTACCCATTTCCTCAAAATGATCCTTGGCGCTTGTCATCACAATGCTTCGTGATCCCTGTAATCACAATGATCCTTAACCCCTTTCATCACAATGTTCCATGGCCGCTTTCTTCACAATGCTCCATAACCCCTGTCATCACAATGCCCCTTGACCCATTTCCCCACAATGCTCCCTGAGCCATGTCATCACAATGCTACTTGTCTTTCTCATTACAATGCTCCATGTCCTCTGTAATCAGAGTCTTCCATGACCCCTTTCATCACAACTCTCCTTAACATTTTTCTCACAATGCTCCCTGACATTGTCATCACAATGTTTCATGCCCCCTGTCACCACAATGCTCTAAGCCCACTCTCAACACAATGCTCCATGAGACTTGTCTCACAATGCTCCATGCCCTTTTCATCACAATGCTCCATGCCCCCTGTCATCACAATGCTCCATGCCCCCTTTCATTACAATATTCCATGCCCCCTGTCATCACAAGGCTCCATGCCCTTATCATCACAATGCTCCATGACACCTGTCTTCACAATGTTCCGTGCACTTATCATCACAATACTCCTTGACCCTTGTCTAAAATGCTACATGGCGGTGACATCACAATGTTCCATGCACCCTGTCATTACAAGGCTCCATGACACTTGTCATCACAATGTTCCATGGCCCCTATCATTCAAAATGCCATATGACCACTTTCATCACAATGCTCCAAGGCCCTTGTCATCACAATGCCCCATGAACCCTGTCATCACAATGCTCCAGGCCCGCTGTCATCACAATGATCCATGGCCCTTGTCATCACAATGCTCCCTGGTGCATGTCATCACAAAGATCCATGACCACTTTCAGCACAATGCTCCATGACCAATTTCATCAATATTCTCCATGACCATTGTCGTCACAATGCTCCATGAGCCCTGTCATTACAATGCTCCCTGAACCCTGTCATCACCATGATCCATGGCCCTTGTCATCACAGTGCTCCTTCTCTCTTGTCGTAACAATGCTCCATGATCCCTGTCATCACAATGATCCATGATTCCTTTCATCACAATTCTCCTTTTCCCCTTTCATCACAATGATCCCTGGAGCTTGTCAAAACAATGCTCCTCGATTCCCTGTAATCACAATGATCCATGACCCCTTTCATGACAATGCTCCATTACCCCACTAATCACAATGATCCATGGTGATTGTCATCACAATGCTCCATGACCCTTGTCATCACAATGCTCCAGGTCGTTGTAATCACAAAGTTCCATGACCCCTTTCACCACAAAACTCCAAGATCCCTGTCATCACAATGCCCCATGACTCCTATCATCACAATGCTCCATGGCGCTTGTCATCACAATGATCCAGAGCCTTAGTTCCTGAGTTGGGAGTAGTATCATTGCCTCAATTAGGGAAAATGTCAGTGACTGAGTTGGGAGTAGTTTGAGGGCCCTTGTTAGGGACACTGTCAGTGCCTGAGTTAGGTGTAGTGTCAGGGTTTTAGTTATGTACACTGTCAGTGCCTGAGTTGGGAATAGTGTCAGGGCCTTAGTTATGGACTGTGTCATTGCCTGAGTTAGGAGTAGTGTCAGGGCCTTAGTTAGGAGTAGCATCAGTGCCTTCGTTAGGTATTGTATCAGCGCCTCAGTTAGGAATAGATTCAGGGCCTTATTTTGGGACAGTGTCAGTGCCTGAGTTAGGAGTTTTGTCGGCCTTCGTTAGGGACCTTTTCAAGGCCTGAGTTAGGAGTAATGTCAGGGCCTTCCTTAGGTATTGTATCAGTGCCTGAGTTAGGAATAGTGTCAAGGCCTTAGTTAGGGACATTGCCAGGGCATGATTTAGGAGTAGTGTTAGGGTGTGAGTTATGAACAGTGTCAGGGCCTTAGTTAGTGACAGTGTCAGTTCCTGAGTTAGGAGTAGAGTCAGGGCCTAAGTTAGGGACAGTGCCAGTGCTGAGTTCGTAGTAGTATCAGGGCCTTAGTTAGAGACAGTGTCAGGGCCTGAGTTAGGAGTAGTGTCCGAGGCTTTGTTAGGGACAGTGTCAGTGCCTGAGTTAAGAGTAGCGTCACAGCTTTAGTTAGGGCCAGTGTCAGGGCCTTAGTTAAGACCAGTGTCAGGGCCTATGATAGGAATCAGATCAGGGCCTGTGTTACGAGTAGTGTCAGGGCCTTAGTTAAGGACAGTGTCAGGGCCTGAGTCCTGACTTATTCCTAACTTTCCTCACTAAGGATTTTTGACACTACTGCTAATTCAGGTCCTGATAATATCCCTTACTAAGGCCCTGACCCTTTCCCTGGCTAAGGCCCTGAACTTCTCCTAAGTCAGGCCCTGATACTGTCCCTAACAATGGCCCTGACACTACACCTAACTTAGGCCCCGAAATGATACCTAACAAAGGCTCTGTTGCTAGTCCAAACTAAGGCCCTGAAATTGGTCCTAAATAAGGCCTTGACACGAATCGTAAGTCAGGCCCTAGCACTGTCCCTAACTAGGTCTCTGACAGTACACCTAACTCAGACCCTGACACTGTCCCTAAGCAAGGCCCTGACACTACTCCTAACTCAGTCCCTTACACTGTACCTAACAAAGTCACTGATGCTAGGCCTAACTCAGGCCCTGAAACTGTCTGTAACTAAGGCCCTGCTGCCATCAGCATGTAAAGTCCTGACATTATCCTGAGCTAATATCCTGACCTATGTCTTTCCAGGGTCCTGAAACTGTCCCAAAGTAAGCCCTGACGCTGTCCGTAAGTGAAGACCTGAGGCTGTCCCTAACTCAGGCCCTGAAGCTTTCCTTAACTGAAGCCTTGAAGCTGTGACTAACTCAGGCCCTGATCATGTATTTCACAAAGACCTTAATGCTGATCCAGCAAAGACGCTGATGCTGCTCCAAAGTCATGCCCTGACAGTGTGCCCAGCAAAGGGCCTGACGCTAGGCCTCACTCAGGCCCTGTCGCTCTCCCGAAGTCAGGCCCTGACACTGTCACTAACTAAGGCCCTGACTCTACTCCTAACTCAGTCCCGTACATTGTACCTAACAACGGCTCTGATGCTAGTCGTAACTCAGGGACTGACACTGTCTCTAACTAAGGGCTGCTGCCATCAATATCTAAAGTCCTGACATTATCCGGAGCTAATATCCTGACCCATGTCTTACCTAGGTCCTGAAACTGTCCCAAAGTAAGCCCTGACGCTGTCCCTAAGTGAGGCCCTGCAGCTTTCCCTAACTAACTCAGGCCTTGATGCTGTGACTAACTCAGACCATGGTCATGTCTTTAACTAAGACCCTAAGGCTGATCCAAAAGAGGCCCTGATGCTGCTCCTAAGTCATGCCCTGACAGTGTCCCCAGCTAAGTGTCTGATGCTAGGCCTCACTCAGACCCTATCACTCTCCCTAAGTCAGGCCCTGATACTGTCCCTACCTGAAGCCCTAACACTGGTTCTGAATAAGGCCCTGATATTCTCAGTAACAAAGGTCTTCACACTATCCTTAGGTCATTTCCTGACACGATTCCTAGCCTTCACCCTAACCCTGTCCCGAGTTAATATCCTACCTCTTATGCTAACAAAAGATGTTAGGCTGTGCCTACCTCAGGTACTGAATTTAGTCCCAAGACCGCTAGACTGTCCCTCACTAGGTTCCATGCCCTTATCGTCACAATGTTCCGTGACCACTGTCATCACAATGCTCCACACCCTTATCATCACAATGCCCCATGACCCCTGTCATCACAATGCTCCATGACCCCTTCCATCACAATGCCCCATGTCCCCTTTCATCACAATGCTCCCAGACGTCTTTCATCACAATGCTCCCAGACGTCTTTCATCACAATGCCCCATGACCACTTACATCACAATGCTCCACGCCCTTATCATCACAATGCCCCATGACCCCTGTCATTACAATGCTCCATGACCCCTTTTCATCACAATGCTCCGTGACCCCTTTCCTTACAATGCTCCATGGCTCTTGTCATCACAAAGCTCCATGGCGCTTGTCATCACAAGGCTCCATGACCACTGTAATCACAATGATCCATGACCCCTTTGATAACAACTCTCCATTACCCATTTCCTCAAAATGATCCTTGGCGCTTGTCATCACAATGCTCCATGATCCCTGTAATCACAATGATCCTTGACCCCTTTCATCACAATGTTCCATGGCCGCTTTCATCACAATGCTCCATAACCCCTGTCATCACAATGCCCCTTGACCCATTTCCCCACAATGCTCCCTGAGCCATGTCATCACAATGCTACTTGTCTTTCTCATTACAATGCTCCATGTCCTCTGTAATCAGAGTCTTCCATGACCCCTTTCATCACAACTCTCCTTAACATTTTTCTCACAATGCTCCATGACATTGTCATCACAAAGTTTCATGCCCCCTGTCACCACAATGCTCTAAGCCCACTCTCAACACAATGCTCCATGAGACTTGTCTCACAATGCTCCATGCCCTTTTCATCACAATGCTCCATGCCCCCTGTCATCACAAGGCTCCATGCCCTTATCATCACAATGCTCCATGACACCTGTCTTCACAATGTTCCGTGCACTTATCATCACAATACTCCTTGACCCTTGTCTAAAATGCTACATGGCGGTGACATCACAATATTCCATGCACCCTGTCATTACAAGGCTCCATGACACTTGTCATCACAATGTTCCATGGCCCCTATCATTCAAAATGCCATATGACCACTTTCATTCACAATGCTCCAAGGCCCTTGTCATCACAATGCCCCATGAACCCTGTCATCACAATGCTCCAGGCCCCTGTCATCACAATGATCCATGGCCCTTGTCATCACAATGCTCCCTGGTGCATGTCATCACAAAGATCCATGACCACTTTCAGCACAATGCTCCATGACCCCTTTCATCAAAATTCTCCATGACCATTGTCATCACAATGCTCCATGAGCCCTGTCATTACAATGCTCCCTGACCCCTGTCATCACCATGATCCATGGGCCTTGGCATCACAGTGCTCCTTCGCTCTTGTCGTAACAATGCTCCATGATCCCTGTCATCACAATGATCCATGATTCCTTTCATCACAATTCTCCTTTTCCCCTTTCATCACAATGATCCCTGGAGCTTGTCAAAACAATGCTCCTTGATTCCCTGTAATCACAATGATCCATGACCCCTTACATGACAATGCTCCATTACCCCACTAATCACAATGATCCATGGTGATTGTCATCACAATGCTCCATGAGTCTTGTCATCACAATGCTCCAGGTCGTTGTAATCACAAAGTTCCATGACCCCTTTCACCACAAAGCTCCAAGATCCCTGTCATCACAATGCCCCATGACTCCTATCATCACAATGCTCCATGGCGCTTGTCATCACAATGATCCAGAGCCTTAGTTCCTGAGTTGGGAGTAGTATCATTGCCTCAATTAGGGAAAATGTCAGTGACTGAGTTGGGAGTAGTGTGAGGGCCCTTGTTAGGGACACTGTCAGTGCCTGAGTTAGGTGTAGTGTCAGGGTTTTAGTTACGTACACTGTCAGTGCCTGAGTTGGGAATAGTGTCAGGGCCTTAGTTATGGACTGTGTCATTGCCTGAGTTAGGAGTAGTGTCAGGGCCTTAGTTAGGAGTAGCATCAGTGCCTTCGTTAGGTATTGTATCAGCGCCTCAGTTAGGAAGAGATTCAGGGCCTTATTTTGGGACAGTGTCAGTGCCTGAGTTAGGAGTTTTGTCGGCCTTCGTTAGGGACCTTTCCAGGGCCTGAGTTAGGAGTAATGTCAGGGCCTTCCTTAGGTATTGTATCAGTGCCTGAGTTAGGAATAGTGTCAAGGCCTTAGTTAGGGACATTGCCAGGGCATGATTTAGGAGTAGTGTTAGGGTGTGAGTTATGAACAGTGTCAGGGCCTTAGTTAGTGACAGTGTCAGTTCCTGAGTTAGGAGTAGAGTCAGGGCCTAAGTTAGGGACAGTGCCAGTGCTGAGTTCGTAGTAGTATCAGGGCCTTAGTTAGAGACAGTGTCAGGGCCTGAGTTAGGAGTAGTGTCCGAGGCTTTGTTAGGGACAGTGTCAGTGCCTGAGTTAAGAGTAGCGTCACAGCTTTAGTTAGGGCCAGTGTCAGGGCCTTAGTTAAGACCAGTGTCAGGGCCTATGATAGGAATCAGATCAGGGCCTGTGTTACGAGTAGTGTCAGGGCCTTAGTTAAGGACAGTGTCAGGGCCTGAGTCCTGACTTATTCCTAACTTTCCTCACTAAGGATTTTTGACACTACTGCTAATTCAGGTCCTGATAATATCCCTTACTAAGGCCCTGACCCTTTCCCTGGCTAAGGCCCTGAACTTCTCCTAAGTCAGGCCCTGATACTGTCCCTAACAATGGCCCTGACACTACACCTAACTTAGGCCCCGAAATGATACCTAACAAAGGCTCTGTTGCTAGTCCAAACTAAAGCCCTAAAATTGGTCTTAAATAAGGCCTTGACACTAATCCTAACTCAGGCCCTAACACTGTCCCTAGCTAAGGCCCTGACAGTACGCCTAACTCAGGCCCTCATACGATTCCTAACAATGGCTCTGATGCTAGTCCAAACTAAGGCCCTGAAATTGGTCCTAAATAAGGCCTTGACACGAATCGTAACTCAGGCCCTAGCACTGTCCCTAACTAGGTCTCTGACAGTACACCTAACTCAGACCCTGACACTGTCCCTAAGCAAGGCCCTGACACTACTCCTAACTCAGTCCCTTACACTGTACCTAACAAAGTCACTGATGCTAGGCCTAACTCAGGCCCTGAAACTGTCTGTAACTAAGGCCCTGCTGCCATCAGCATGTAAAGTCCTGACATTATCCTGAGCTAATATCCTGACCTATGTCTTTCCAGGGTCCTGAAACTGTCCCAAAGTAAGCCCTGACGCTGTCCGTAAGTGAAGACCTGAGGCTGTCCCTAACTCAGGCCCTGAAGCTTTCCTTAACTGAAGCCTTGAAGCTGTGACTAACTCAGGCCCTGATCATGTATTTCACAAAGACCTTAATGCTGATCCAGCAAAGACGCTGATGCTGCTCCAAAGTCATGCCCTGACAGTGTGCCCAGCAAAGGGCCTGACGCTAGGCCTCACTCAGGCCCTGTCGCTCTCCCGAAGTCAGGCCCTGACACTGTCACTAACTAAGGCCCTGACTCTACTCCTAACTCAGTCCCGTACATTGTACCTAACAACGGCTCTGATGCTAGTCGTAACTCAGGGACTGACACTGTCTCTAACTAAGGGCTGCTGCCATCAATATCTAAAGTCCTGACATTATCCGGAGCTAATATCCTGACCCATGTCTTACCTAGGTCCTGAAACTGTCCCAAAGTAAGCCCTGACGCTGTCCCTAAGTGAGGCCCTGCAGCTTTCCCTAACTAACTCAGGCCTTGATGCTGTGACTAACTCAGACCCTGATCATGTCTTTAACTAAGACACTAAGGCTGATCCAAAAGAGGCCCTGATGCTGCTCCTAAGTCATGCCCTGACAGTGTCCCCAGCTAAGTGTCTGATGCTAGGCCTCACTCAGACCCTATCACTCTCCCTAAGTCAGGCCCTGATACTGTCCCTACCTGAAGCCCTAACACTGGTTCTGAATAAGGCCCTGATATTCTCAGTAACAAAGGTCTTCACACTATCCTTAGGTCATTTCCTGACACGATTCCTAGCCTTCACCCTAACCCTGTCCCGAGTTAATATCCTACCTCTTATGCTAACTAAAGATGTTAGGCTGTGCCTACCTCAGGTACTGAATTTAGTCCCAAGACCGCTAGACTGTCCCTCACTAGGTTCCATGCCCTTATCGTCACAATGTTCCGTGACCACTGTCATCACAATGCTCCACACCCTTATCATCACAATGCCCCATGACCCCTGTCATCACAATGCTCCATGACCCCTTCCATCACAATGCCCCATGTCCCCTTTCATCACAATGCTCCCAGACGTCTTTCATCACAATGCTCCCAGACGTCTTTCATCACAATGCCCCATGACCACTTACATCACAATGCTCCACGCCCTTATCATCACAATGCCCCATGACCCCTGTCATTACAATGCTCCATGACCACGTTCATCAAAATGTTCCATGACCCATTTCCTTACAATGCTCCATGGCTCTTGTCATCACAAAGCTCCATGGCGCTTGTCATCACAAGGCTCCATGACCACTGTAATCACAATGATCCATGACCCCTTTGATAACAACTCTCCATTACCCATTTCCTCAAAATGATCCTTGGCGCTTGTCATCACAATGCTCCATGATCCCTGTAATCACAATGATTCTTGACCCCTTTCATCACAATGTTCCATGGCCGCTTTCATCACAATGCTCCTTAACCCCTGTCATCACAATGCCCCTTGACCCATTTCCCCACAATGCTCCCTGAGCCATGTCATCACAATGCTACTTGTCTTTCTCATTACAATGCTCCATGTCCTCTGTAATCAGAGTCTTCCATGACCCCTTTCATCACAACTCTCCTTAACATTTTTCTCACAATGCTCCATGACATTGTCATCACAAAGTTTCATGCCCCCTGTCACCACAATGCTCTAAGCCCACTCTCAACACAATGCTCCATGAGACTTGTCTCACAATGCTCCATGCCCTTTTCATCACAATGCTCCATGCCCCCTGTCATCACAATGCTCCATGCCCCCTTTCATTACAATATTCCATGCCCCCTGTCATCACAAGGCTCCATGCCCTTATCATCACAATGCTCCATGACACCTGTCTTCACAATGTTCCGTGCACTTATCATCACAATACTCCTTGACCCTTGTCTAAAATGCTACATGGCGGTGACATCACAATGTTCCATGCACCCTGTCATTACAAGGCTCCATGACACTTGTCATCACAATGTTCCATGGCCCCTATCATTCAAAATGCCATATGACCACTTTCATCACAATGCTCCAAGGCCCTTGTCATCACAATGCCCCATGAACCCTGTCATCACAATGCTCCAGGCCCCCTGTCATCACAATGATCCATGGCCCTTGTCATCACAATGCTCCCTGGTGCATGTCATCACAAAGATCCATGACCACTTTCAGCACAATGCTCCATGACCCCTTTCATCAAAATTCTCCATGACCATTGCCATCACAATGCTCCATGAGCCCTGTCATTACAATGCTCCCTGACCCCTGTCATCACCATGATCCATGGCCCTTGGCATCACAGTGCTCCTTCGCTCTTGTCGTAACAATGCTCCATGATCCCTGTCATCACAATGATCCATGATTCCTTTCATCACAATTCTCCTTTTCCCCTTTCATCACAATTCTCCTTTTCCCCTTTCATCACAATGATCCCTGGAGCTTGTCAAAACAATGCTCCTTGATTCCCTGTAATCACAATGATCCATGACCCCTTTCATGACAATGCTCCATTACCCCACTAATCACAATGATCCATGGTGATTGTCATCACAATGCTCCATGAGCCTTGTCATCACAATGCTCCAGGTCGTTGTAATCACAAAGTTCCATGACCCCTTTCACCACAAAGCTCCAAGATCCCTGTCATCACAATGCCCCATGACTCCTATCATCACAATGCTCCATGGCGCTTGTCATCACAATGATCCAGAGCCTTAGTTCCTGAGTTGGGAGTAGTATCATTGCCTCAATTAGGGAAAATGTCAGTGACTGAGTTGGGAGTAGTGTGAGGGCCCTTGTTAGGGACACTGTCAGTGCCTGAGTTAGGTGTAGTGTCAGGGTTTTAGTTACGTACACTGTCAGTGCCTGAGTTGGGAATAGTGTCAGGGCCTTAGTTATGGACTGTGTCATTGCCTGAGTTAGGAGTAGTGTCAGGGCCTTAGTTATGGACTGTGTCATTGCCTGAGTTAGGAGTAGTGTCAGGGCCTTAGTTAGGAGTAGCATCAGTGCCTTCGTTAGGTATTGTATCAGCGCCTCAGTTAGGAATAGATTCAGGGCCTTATTTTGGGACAGTGTCAGTGCCTGAGTTAGGAGTTTTGTCGGCCTTCGTTAGGGACCTTTCCAGGGCCTGAGTTAGGAGTAATGTCAGGGCCTTCCTTAGGTATTGTATCAGCGCCTGAGTTAGGAATAGTGTCAAGGCCTTAGTTAGGGACATTGCCAGGGCATGATTTAGGATTAGTGTTAGGGTGTGAGTTATGAACAGTGTCAGGGCCTTAGTTAGTGACAGTGTCAGTTCCTGAGTTAGGAGTAGAGTCAGGGCCTAAGTTAGGGACAGTGCCAGTGCTGAGTTCGTAGTAGTATCAGGGCCTTAGTTAGAGACAGTGTCAGGGCCTGAGTTAGGAGTAGTGTCCGAGGCTTTGTTAGGGACAGTGTCAGTGCCTGAGTTAAGAGTAGCGTCACAGCTTTAGTTAGGGCCAGTGTCAGGGCCTTAGTTAAGACCAGTGTCAGGGCCTATGATAGGAATCAGATCAGGGCCTGTGTTACGAGTAGTGTCAGGGCCTTAGTTAAGGACAGAGTCAGGGCCTGAGTCCTGACTTATTCCTAACTTTCCTCACTAAGGATTTTTGACACTACTGCTAATTCAGGTCCTGATAATATCCCTTACTAAGGCCCTGACCCTTTCCCTGGCTAAGGCCCTGAACTTCTCCTAAGTCAGGCCCTGATACTGTCCCTAACAACGGCCCTGACACTACACCTAACTTAGGCCCCGAAATGATACCTAACAAAGGCTCTGTTGCTAGTCCAAACTAAAGCCCTAAAATTGGTCTTAAATAAGGCCTTGACACTAATCCTAACTCAGGCCCTAACACTGTCCCTAGCTAAGGCCCTGACAGTACGCCTAACTCAGGCCCTCATACGATTCCTAACAATGGCTCTGATGCTAGTCCAAACTAAGGCCCTGAAATTGGTCCTAAAGAAGGCCTTGACACGAATCGTAACTCAGGCCCTAGCACTGTCCCTAACTAGGTCTCTGACAGTACACCTAACTCAGACCCTGACACTGTCCCTAAGCAAGGCCCTGACACTACTCCTAACTCAGTCCCTTACACTGTACCTAACAAAGTCACTGATGCTAGGCCTAACTCAGGCCCTGAAACTGTCTGTAACTAAGGCCCTGCTGCCATCAGCATGTAAAGTCCTGACATTATCCTGAGCTAATATCCTGACCTATGTCTTTCCAAGGTCCTGAAACTGTCCCAAAGTAAGCCCTGACGCTGTCCGTAAGTGAAGACCTGAGGCTGTCCCTAACTCAGGCCCTGAAGCTTTCCTTAACTGAAGCCTTGAACCTGTGACTAACTCAGGCACTGATCATGTATTTCACAAAGACCTTAATGCTGATCCAGCAAAGACGCTGATGCTGCTCCAAAGTCATGCCCTGACAGTGTGCCCAGCAAAGGGCCTGACGCTAGGCCTCACTCAGGCCCTGTCGCTCTCCCGAAGTCAGGCCCTGACACTGTCATTAACTAAGGCCCTGACTCTACTCCTAACTCAGTCCCGTACATTGTACCTAACAACGGCTCTGATGCTAGTCGTAACTCAGGGCCTGACACTGTCTCTAACTAAGGTCTGCTGCCATCAATATCTGAAGTCCTGACATTATCCGGAGCTAATATCCTGACCCATGTCTTACCAAGGTCCTGAAACTGTCCCAAAGTAAGCCCTGACGCTGTCCCTAAGTGAGGCCCTGCAGCTTTCCCTAACTAACTCAGGCCTTGATGATGTGACTAACTCAGACCCTGGTCATGTCTTTAACTAAGACCCTAAGGCTGATCCAAAAGAGGCCCTGATGCTGCTCCTAAGTCATACCCTGACAGTGTCCCCAGCTAAGGGTCTGATGCTAGGCCTCACTCAGACCCTATCACTCTCCCTAAGTCAGGCCCTGATACTGTCCCTACCTGAAGCCCTAACACTGGTTCTGAATAAGGCCCTGATATTCTCAGTAATAAAGGTCTTCACACTATCCTTAGGTCATTTCCTGACACGATTCCTAGCCTTCACCCTAACCCTGTCCCGAATTAATATCCTACCTCTTATGCTAACTAAAGATGTTATGCTGTGCCTACCTCAGGCACTGAATTTAGTCCCAAGACCGCTAGACTGTCCCTCACTAGGCTCCATGCCCTTATCGTCACAATGTTCCGTGACCACTGTCATCACAATGCTCCACACCCTTATCATCACAATGCCCCATGACCCCTGTCATCACAATGCTCCATGACCCCTTCCATCACAATGCCCCATGTCCACTTTCATCACAATGCTCCCAGACGTCTTTCATCACAATGCTCCATGACCACTTTCATCACAATGCTCCATGTGCCCTGTTCATCACAACGCTCCATGACCCCTTTTCATCACAAGGCTCCATGCCCTTATCATCACAGTGCTCCATGAACCCTTTCATCACAATGCTCCATGGCCCTTCTCATCAAAATGCCCCATGACCCCTTCCATCACAATGCTCCATGACCCCTTTCATCAAAATGCGCCATGAACATTGTCATTACAAAGCTCCATGACCACGTTCATCACAATGCTCCGTGACCCCTTTCCTTACAATGCTCCATGGCTCTTGTCATCACAAAGCTCCATGGCGCTTGTCATCACAAGGCTCCATGACCACTGTAATCACAATGATCCATGACCCCTTTGATAACAACTCTCCATTACCCATTTCCTCAAAATGATCCTTGGCCCTTGTCATCACAATGCTCCATGATCCCTGTAATCACAGTGATCCTTGACCCCTTTCATCACAATGTTCCATGGCCGCTTTCATCACAATGCTCCATAACCCCTGTCATCACAATGCCCCTTGACCCATTTCCCCACAATGCTCCCTGAGCCATGTCATCACAATGCTACTTGTCTTTCTCATTACAATGCTCCATGTCCTCTGTAATCAGAGTCTTCCATGACCCCTTTCATCACAACTCTCCTTAACATTTTTCTCACAATGCTCCATGACATTGTCATCACAAAGTTTCATGCCCCCTGTCACCACAATGCTCTAAGCCCACTCTCAACACAATGCTCCATGAGACTTGTCTCACAATGCTCCATGCCCTTTTCATCACAATGCTCCATGCCCCCTGTCATCACAACGCTCCATGCCCCCTTTCATTACAATATTCCATGCCCCCTGTCATCACAAGGCTCCATGCCCTTATCATCACAATGCTCCATGACACCTGTCTTCACAATGTTCCGTGCACTTATCATCACAATACTCCTTGACCCTTGTCTAAAATGCTACATGGCGGTGACATCACAATGTTCCATGCACCCTGTCATTACAAGGCTCCATGACACTTGTCATCACAATGTTCCATGGCCCCTATCATTCAAAATACCATATGACCACTTTCATCACAATGCTCCAAGGCCCTTGTCATCACAATGCCCCATGAACCCTGTCATCACAATGCTCCAGGCCCCCTGTCATCACAATGATCCATGGCCCTTGTCATCACAATGCTCCCTGGTGCATGTCATCACAAAGATCCATGACCACTTTCAGCACAATGCTCCATGACCCCTTTCATCAAAATTCTCCATGACCATTGCCATCACAATGCTCCATGAGCCCTGTCATTACAATGCTCCCTGACCCCTGTCATCACCATGATCCATGGCCCTTGGCATCACAGTGCTCCTTCGCTCTTGTCGTAACAATGCTCCATGATCCCTGTCATCACAATGATCCATGATTCCTTTCATCACAATTCTCCTTTTCCCCTTTCATCACAATGATCCCTGGAGCTTGTCAAAACAATGCTCCTTTATTCCCTGTAATCACAATGATCCATGACCCCTTTCATGACAATGCTCCATTACCCCACTAATCACAATGATCCATGGTGATTGTCATCACAATGCTCCATGAGCCTTGTCATCACAATGCTCCAGGTCGTTGTAATCACAAAGTTCCATGACCCCTTTCACCACAAAGCTCCAAGATCCCTGTCATCACAATGCCCCATGACTCCTATCATCACAATGCTCCATGGCGCTTGTCATCACAATGATCCAGAGCCTTAGTTCCTGAGTTGGGAGTAGTATCATTGCCTCAATTAGGGAAAATGTCAGTGACTGAGTTGGGAGTAGTGTGAGGGCCCTTGTTAGGGACACTGTCAGTGCCTGAGTTAGGTGTAGTGTCAGGGTTTTAGTTACGTACACTGTCAGTGCCTGAGTTGGGAATAGTGTCAGGGCCTTAGTTATGGACTGTGTCATTGCCTGAGTTAGGAGTAGTGTCAGGGCCTTAGTTAGGAGTAGCATCAGTGCCTTCGTTAGGTATTGTATCAGCGCCTCAGTTAGGAAGAGATTCAGGGCCTTATTTTGGGACAGTGTCAGTGCCTGAGTTAGGAGTTTTGTCGGCCTTCGTTAGGGACCTTTCCAGGGCCTGAGTTAGGAGTAATGTCAGGGCCTTCCTTAGGTATTGTATCAGTGCCTGAGTTAGGAATAGTGTCAAGGCCTTAGTTAGGGACATTGCCAGGGCATGATTTAGGAGTAGTGTTAGGGTGTGAGTTATGAACAGTGTCAGGGCCTTAGTTAGTGACAGTGTCAGTTCCTGAGTTAGGAGTAGAGTCAGGGCCTAAGTTAGGGACAGTGCCAGTGCTGAGTTCGTAGTAGTATCAGGGCCTTAGTTAGAGACAGTGTCAGGGCCTGAGTTAGGAGTAGTGTCCGAGGCTTTGTTAGGGACAGTGTCAGTGCCTGAGTTAAGAGTAGCGTCACAGCTTTAGTTAGGGCCAGTGTCAGGGCCTTAGTTAAGACCAGTGTCAGGGCCTATGATAGGAATCAGATCAGGGCCTGTGTTACGAGTAGTGTCAGGGCCTTAGTTAAGGACAGTGTCAGGGCCTGAGTCCTGACTTATTCCTAACTTTCCTCACTAAGGATTTTTGACACTACTGCTAATTCAGGTCCTGATAATATCCCTTACTAAGGCCCTGACCCTTTCCCTGGCTAAGGCCCTGAACTTCTCCTAAGTCAGGCCCTGATACTGTCCCTAACAATGGCCCTGACACTACACCTAACTTAGGCCCCGAAATGATACCTAACAAAGGCTCTGTTGCTAGTCCAAACTAAAGCCCTAAAATTGGTCTTAAATAAGGCCTTGACACTAATCCTAACTCAGGCCCTAACACTGTCCCTAGCTAAGGCCCTGACAGTACGCCTAACTCAGGCCCTCATACGATTCCTAACAATGGCTCTGATGCTAGTCCAAACTAAGGCCCTGAAATTGGTCCTAAATAAGGCCTTGACACGAATCGTAACTCAGGCCCTAGCACTGTCCCTAACTAGGTCTCTGACAGTACACCTAACTCAGACCCTGACACTGTCCCTAAGCAAGGCCCTGACACTACTCCTAACTCAGTCCCTTACACTGTACCTAACAAAGTCACTGATGCTAGGCCTAACTCAGGCCCTGAAACTGTCTGTAACTAAGGCCCTGCTGCCATCAGCATGTAAAGTCCTGACATTATCCTGAGCTAATATCCTGACCTATGTCTTTCCAAGGTCCTGAAACTGTCCCAAAGTAAGCCCTGACGCTGTCCGTAAGTGAAGACCTGAGGCTGTCCCTAACTCAGGCCCTGAAGCTTTCCTTAACTGAAGCCTTGAAGCTGTGCCTAACTCAGGCCCTGATCATGTATTTCACAAAGACCTTAATGCTGATCCAGCAAAGACGCTGATGCTGCTCCAAAGTCATGCCCTGACAGTGTGCCCAGCAAAGGGCCTGACGCTAGGCCTCACTCAGGCCCTGTCGCTCTCCCGAAGTCAGGCCCTGACACTGTCACTAACTAAGGCCCTGACTCTACTCCTAACTCAGTCCCGTACATTGTACCTAACAACGGCTCTGATGCTAGTCGTAACTCAGGGCCTGACACTGTCTCTAACTAAGGGCTGCTGCCATCAATATCTAAAGTCCTGACATTATCCGGAGCTAATATCCTGACCCATGTCTTACCAAGGTCCTGAAACTGTCCCAAAGTAAGCCCTGACGCTGTCCCTAAGTGAGGCCCTGCAGCTTTCCCTAACTAACTCAGGCCTTGATGATGTGACTAACTCAGACCCTGGTCATGTCTTTAACTAAGACCCTAAGGCTGATCCAAAAGAGGCCCTGATGCTGCTCCTAAGTCATGCCCTGACAGTGTCCCCAGCTAAGGGTCTGATGCTAGGCCTCACTCAGACCCTATCACTCTCCCTAAGTCAGGCCCTGATACTGTCCCTACCTGAAGCCCTAACACTGGTTCGGAATAAGGCCCTGATATTCTCAGTAACAAAGGTCTTCACACTATCCTTAGGTCATTTCCTGACACGATTCCTAGCCTTCACCCTAACCCTGTCCCGAGTTAATATCCTACCTCTTATGCTAACTAAAGATGTTATGCTGTGCCTACCTCAGGCATTGAATTTAGTCCCAAGACCGCTAGACTGTCCCTCACTGGGCTCCATGCCCTTATCGTCACAATGTTCCGTGACCACTGTCATCACAATGCTCCACGCCCTTATCATCACAATGCCCCATGAACCCTGTCATCACAATGCCCCATGACCACTTACATCACAATGCTCCACGCCCTTATCATCACAATGCCCCATGACCCCTGTCATCACAATGCCCCATGACCCCTTTTCATCACAATGCTCCATGACCATTTTCATCACAAGGCTCCATGCCCTTATCATCACAGTGCTCCATGAACCCTTTCATCACAATGCTCCATGGCCCTTCTCATCACAATGCCCCATGACCCCTTCCATCACAATGCTCCATGACCCCTTTCATCAAAATGCGCCATGAACATTGTCATTACAAAGCTCCATGACCACGTTCATCACAATGCTCCGTGACCCCTTTCCTTACAATGCTCCATGGCTCTTGTCATCACAAAGCTCCATGGCGCTTGTCATCACAAGGCTCCATGACCACTGTAATCACAATGATCCATGACCCCTTTGATAACAACTCTCCATTACCCATTTCCTCAAAATGATCCTTGGCGCTTGTCATCACAATGCTCCATGATCCCTGTAATCACAATGATCCTTGACCCCTTTCATCACAATGTGACATGGCCGCTTTCATCACAATGCTCCATAACCCCTGTCATCACAATGCCCCTTGACCCATTTCCCCACAATGCTCCCTGAGCCATGTCATCACAATGCTACTTGTCTTTCTCATTACAATGCTCCATGTCCTCTGTAATCAGAGTCTTCCATGACCCCTTTCATCACAACTCTCCTTAACATTTTTCTCACAATGCTCCATGACATTGTCATCACAATGTTTCATGCCCCCTGTCACCACAATGCTCTAAGCCCACTCTCAACACAATGCTCCATGAGACTTGTCTCACAATGCTCCATGCCCTTTTCATCACAATGCTCCATGCCCCCTGTCATCACAAGGCTCCATGCCCTTATCATCACAATGCTCCATGACACCTGTCTTCACAATGTTCCGTGCACTTATCATCACAATACTCCTTGACCCTTGTCTAAAATGCTACATGGCGGTGACATCACAATATTCCATGCACCCTGTCATTACAAGGCTCCATGACACTTGTCATCACAATGTTCCATGGCCCCTATCATTCAAAATGCCATATGACCACTTTCATTCACAATGCTCCAAGGCCCTTGTCATCACAATGCCCCATGAACCCTGTCATCACAATGCTCCAGGCCCCTGTCATCACAATGATCCATGGCCCTTGTCATCACAATGCTCCCTGGTGCAGGTCATCACAAAGATCCATGACCACTTTCAGCACAATGCTCCATGACCCCTTTCATCAAAATTCTCCATGACCATTGTCATCACAATGCTCCATGAGCCCTGTCATTACAATGCTCCCTGACCCCTGTCATCACCATGATCCATGGCCCTTGGCATCACAGTGCTCCTTCGCTCTTGTCGTAACAATGCTCCATGATCCCTGTCATCACAATGATCCATGATTCCTTTCATCACAATTCTCCTTTTCCCCTTTCATCACAATGATCCCTGGAGCTTGTCAAAACAATGCTCCTTGATTCCCTGTAATCACAATGATCCATGACCCCTTTCATGACAATGCTCCATTACCCCACTAATCACAATGATCCATGGTGATTGTCATCACAATGCTCCATGAGCCTTGTCATCACAATGCTCCAGGTCGTTGTAATCACAAAGTTCCATGACCCCTTTCACCACAAAGCTCCAAGATCCCTGTCATCACAATGCCCCATGACTCCTCTCATCACAATGCTCCATGGCGCTTGTCATCACAATGATCCAGAGCCTTAGTTCCTGAGTTGGGAGTAGTATCATTGCCTCAATTAGGGAAAATGTCAGTGACTGAGTTGGGAGTAGTGTGAGGGCACTTGTTAGGGACACTGTCAGTGCCTGAGTTAGGTGTAGTGTCAGGGTTTTAGTTACGTACACTGTCAGTGCCTGAGTTGGGAATAGTGTCAGGGCCTTAGTTATGGACTGTGTCATTGCCTGAGTTAGGAGTAGTGTCAGGGCCTTAGTTAGGAGTAGCATCAGTGCCTTCGTTAGGTATTGTATCAGCGCCTCAGTTAGGAAGAGATTCAGGGCCTTATTTTGGGACAGTGTCAGTGCCTGAGTTAGGAGTTTTGTCGGCCTTCGTTAGGGACCTTTCCAGGGCCTGAGTTAGGAGTAATGTCAGGGCCTTCCTTAGGTATTGTATCAGTGCCTGAGTTAGGAATAGTGTCAAGGCCTTAGTTAGGGACATTGCCAGGGCATGATTTAGGAGTAGTGTTAGGGTGTGAGTTATGAACAGTGTCAGGGCCTTAGTTAGTGACAGTGTCAGTTCCTGAGTTAGGAGTAGAGTCAGGGCCTAAGTTAGGGACAGTGCCAGTGCTGAGTTCGTAGTAGTATCAGGGCCTTAGTTAGAGACAGTGTCAGGGCCTGAGTTAGGAGTAGTGTCCGAGGCTTTGTTAGGGACAGTGTCAGTGCCTGAGTTAAGAGTAGCGTCACAGCTTTAGTTAGGGCCAGTGTCAGGGCCTTAGTTAAGACCAGTGTCAGGGCCTATGATAGGAATCAGATCAGGGCCTGTGTTACGAGTAGTGTCAGGGCCTTAGTTAAGGACACTGTCAGGGCCTGAGTCTTGACTTATTCCTAACTTTCCTCACTAAGGATTTTTGACACTACTGCTAATTCAGGTCCTGATAATATCCCTTACTAAGGCCCTGACCCTTTCCCTGGCTAAGGCCCTGAACTTCTCCTAAGTCAGGCCCTGATACTGTCCCTAACAATGGCCCTGACACTACACCTAACTTAGGCCCCGAAATGATACCTAACAAAGGCTCTGTTGCTAGTCCAAACTAAAGCCCTAAAATTGGTCTTAAATAAGGCCTTGACACTAATCCTAACTCAGGCCCTAACACTGTCCCTAGCTAAGGCCCTGACAGTACGCCTAACTCAGGCCCTCATAAGATTCCTAACAATGGCTCTGATGCTAGTCCAAACTAAGGCCCTGAAATTGGTCCTAAATAAGGCCTTGACACGAATCGTAACTCAGGCCCTAGCACTGTCCCTAACTAGGTCTCTGACAGTACACCTAACTCAGACCCTGACACTGTCCCTAAGCAAGGCCCTGACACTACTCCTAACTCAGTCCCTTACACTGTACCTAACAAAGTCACTGATGCTAGGCCTAACTCAGGCCCTGAAACTGTCTGTAACTAAGGCCCTGCTGCCATCAGTATGTAAAGTCCTGACATTATCCTGAGCTAATATCCTGACCTATGTCTTTCCAAGGTCCTGAAACTGTCCCAAAGTAAGCCCTGACGCTGTCCGTAAGTGAAGACCTGAGGCTGTCCCTAACTCAGGCCCTGAAGCTTTCCTTAACTGAAGCCTTGAAGCTGTGCCTAACTCAGGCCCTGATCATGTATTTCACAAAGACCTTAATGCTGATCCAGCAAAGACGCTGATGCTGCTCCAAAGTCATGCCCTGACAGTGTGCCCAGCAAAGGGCCTGACGCTAGGCCTCACTCAGGCCCTGTCGCTTTCCCGAAGTCAGGCCCTGACACTGTCACTAACTAAGGCCCTGACTCTACTCCTAACTCAGTCCCGTACATTGTACCTAACAACGGCTCTGATGCTAGTCGTAACTCAGGGCCTGACACTGTCTCTAACTAAGGGCTGCTGCCATCAATATCTAAAGTCCTGACATTATCCGGAGCTAATATCCTGACCCATGTCTTACCAAGGTCCTGAAACTGTCCCAAAGTAAGCCCTGACGCTGTCCCTAAGTGAGGCCCTGCAGCTTTCCCTAACTAACTCAGGCCTTGATGATGTGACTAACTCAGACCCTGGTCATGTCTTTAACTAAGACCCTAAGGCTGATCCAAAAGAGGCCCTGATGCTGCTCCTAAGTCATGCCCTGACAGTGTCCCCAGCTAAGGGTCTGATGCTAGGCCTCACTCAGACCCTATCACTCTCCCTAAGTCAGGCCCTGATACTGTCCCTACCTGAAGCCCTAACACTGGTTCTGAATAAGGCCCTGATATTCTCAGTAACAAAGGTCTTCACACTATCCTTAGGTCATTTCCTGACACGATTCCTAGCCTTCACCCTAACCCTGTCCCGAGTTAATATCCTACCTCTTATGCTAACTAAAGATGTTATGCTGTGCCTACCTCAGGCATTGAATTTAGTCCCAAGACCGCTAGACTGTCCCTCACTGGGCTCCATGCCCTTATCGTCACAATGTTCCGTGACCACTGTCATCACAATGCTCCACGCCCTTATCATCACAATGCCCCATGAACCCTGTCATCACAATGCCCCATGACCACTTACATCACAATGCTCCACGCCCTTATCATCACAATGCCCCATGACCCCTGTCATCACAATGCCCCATGACCCCTTTTCATCACAATGCTCCATGACCATTTTCATCACAAGGCTCCATGCCCTTATCATCACAGTGCTCCATGAACCCTTTCATCACAATGCTCCATGGCCCTTCTCATCACAATGCCCCATGACCCCTTCCATCACAATGCTCCATGACCCCTTTCATCAAAATGCGCCATGAACATTGTCATTACAAAGCTCCATGACCACGTTCATCACAATGCTCCGTGACCCCTTTCCTTACAATGCTCCATGGCTCTTGTCATCACAAAGCTCCATGGCGCTTGTCATCACAAGGCTCCATGACCACTGTAATCACAATGATCCATGACCCCTTTGATAACAACTCTCCATTACCCATTTCCTCAAAATGATCCTTGGCGCTTGTCATCACAATGCTCCATGATCCCTGTAATCACAATGATCCTTGACCCCTTTCATCACAATGTTCCATGGCCGCTTTCATCACAATGCTCCATAACCCCTGTCATCACAATGCCCCTTGACCCATTTCCCCACAATGCTCCCTGAGCCATGTCATCACAATGCTACTTGTCTTTCTCATTACAATGCTCCATGTCCTCTGTAATCAGAGTCTTCCATGACCCCTTTCATCACAACTCTCCTTAACATTTTTCTCACAATGCTCCATGACATTGTCATCACAATGTTTCATGCCCCCTGTCACCACAATGCTCTAAGCCCACTCTCAACACAATGCTCCATGAGACTTGTCTCACAATGCTCCATGCCCTTTTCATCACAATGCTCCATGCCCCCTGTCATCACAAGGCTCCATGCCCTTATCATCACAATGCTCCATGACACCTGTCTTCACAATGTTCCGTGCACTTATCATCACAATACTCCTTGACCCTTGTCTAAAATGCTACATGGCGGTGACATCACAATATTCCATGCACCCTGTCATTACAAGGCTCCATGACACTTGTCATCACAATGTTCCATGGCCCCTATCATTCAAAATGCCATATGACCACTTTCATTCACAATGCTCCAAGGCCCTTGTCATCACAATGCCCCATGAACCCTGTCATCACAATACTCCAGGCACCCTGTCATCACAATGATCCATGGCCCTTGTCATCACAATGCTCCCTGGTGCATGTCATCACAAAGATCCATGACCACTTTCAGCACAATGCTCCATGACCCCTTTCATCAAAATTCTCCATGACCATTGTCATCACAATGCTCCATGAGCCCTGTCATCACCATGATCCATGGCCCTTGGCATCACAGTGCTCCTTCGCTCTTGTTGTAACAATGCTCCATGATCCCTGTCATCACAATGATCCATGATTCCTTTCATCACAATTCTCCTTTTCCCCTTTCATCACAATGATCCCTGGAGCTTGTCAAAACAATGCTCCTTGATTCCCTGTAATCACAATGATCCATGACCCCTTTCATGACAATGCTCCATTACCCCACTAATCACAATGATCCATGGTGATTGTCATCACAATGCTCCATGAGCCTTGTCATCACAATGCTCCAGGTCGTTGTAATCACAAAGTTCCATGACCCCTTTCACCACAAAGCTCCAAGATCCCTGTCATCACAATGCCCCATGACTCCTATCATCACAATGCTCCATGGCGCTTGTCATCACAATGATCCAGAGCCTTAGTTCCTGAGTTGGGAGTAGTATCATTGCCTCAATTAGGGAAAATGTCAGTGACTGAGTTGGGAGTAGTGTGAGGGCCCTTGTTAGGGACACTGTCAGTGCCTGAGTTAGGTGTAGTGTCAGGGTTTTAGTTACGTACACTGTCAGTGCCTGAGTTGGGAATAGTGTCAGGGCCTTAGTTATGGACTGTGTCATTGCCTGAGTTAGGAGTAGTGTCAGGGCCTTAGTCAGGAGTAGCATCAGTGCCTTCGTTAGGTATTGTATCAGCGTCTCAGTTAGGAAGAGATTCAGGGCCTTATTTTGGGACAGTGTCAGTGCCTGAGTTAGGAGTTTTGTCGGCCTTCGTTAGGGAACTTTCCAGGGCCTGAGTTAGGAGTAATGTCAGGGCCTTCCTTAGGTATTGTATCAGTGCCTGAGTTAGGAATAGTGTCAAGGCCTTAGTTAGGGACATTGCCAGGGCATGATTTAGGAGTAGTGTTAGGGTGTGAGTTATGAACAGTGTCAGGGCCTTAGTTAGTGACAGTGTCAGTTCCTGAGTTAGGAGTAGAGTCAGGGCCTAAGTTAGGGACAGTGCCAGTGCTGAGTTCGTAGTAGTATCAGGGCCTTAGTTAGAGACAGTGTCAGGGCCTGAGTTAGGAGTAGTGTCCGAGGCTTTGTTAGGGACAGTGTCAGTGCCTGAGTTAAGAGTAGCGTCACAGCTTTAGTTAGGGCCAGTGTCAGGGCCTTAGTTAAGACCAGTGTCAGGGCCTATGATAGGAATCAGATCAGGGCCTGTGTTACGAGTAGTGTCAGGGCCTTAGTTAAGGACAGTGTCAGGGCCTGAGTCCTGACTTATTCCTAACTTTCCTCACTAAGGATTTTTGACACTACTGCTAATTCAGGTCCTGATAATATCCCTTACTAAGGCCCTGACCCTTTCCCTGGCTAAGGCCCTGAACTTCTCCTAAGTCAGGCCCTGATACTGTCCCTAACAATGGCCCTGACACTACACCTAACTTAGGCCCCGAAATGATACCTAACAAAGGCTCTGTTGCTAGTCCAAACTAAAGCCCTAAAATTGGTCTTAAATAAGGCCTTGACACTAATCCTAACTCAGGCCCTAACACTGTCCCTAGCTAAGGCCCTGACAGTACGCCTAACTCAGGCCCTCATACGATTCCTAACAATGGCTCTGATGCTAGTCCAAACTAAGGCCCTGAAATTGGTCCTAAATAAGGCCTTGACACGAATCGTAACTCAGGCCCTAGCACTGTCCCTAACTAGGTCTCTGACAGTACACCTAACTCAGACCCTGACACTGTCCCTAAGCAATGCCCTGACACTACTCCTAACTCAGTCCCTTACACTGTACCTAACAAAGTCACTGATGCTAGGCCTAACTCAGGCCCTGAAACTGTCTGTAACTAAGGCCCTGCTGCCATCAGCATGTAAAGTCCTGACATTATCCTGAGCTAATATCCTGACCTATGTCTTTCCAAGGTCCTGAAACTGTCCCAAAGTAAGCCCTGACGCTGTCCGTAAGTGAAGACCTGAGGCTGTCCCTAACTCAGGCCCTGAAGCTTTCCTTAACTGAAGCCTTGAAGCTGTGCCTAACTCAGGCCCTGATCATGTATTTCACAAAGACCTTAATGCTGATCCAGCAAAGACGCTGATGCTGCTCCAAAGTCATGCCCTGACAGTGTGCCCAGCAAAGGGCCTGACGCTAGGCCTCACTCAGGCCCTGTCGCTCTCCCGAAGTCAGGCCCTGACACTGTCACTAACTAAGGCCCTGACTCTACTCCTAACTCAGTCCCGTACATTGTACCTAACAACGGCTCTGATGCTAGTCGTAACTCAGGGCCTGACACTGTCTCTAACTAAGGGCTGCTGCCATCAATATCTAAAGTCCTGACATTATCCGGAGCTAATATCCTGACCCATGTCTTACCAAGGTCCTGAAACTGTCCCAAAGTAAGCCCTGACGCTGTCCCTAAGTGAGGCCCTGCAGCTTTCCCTAACTAACTCAGGCCTTGATGATGTGACTAACTCAGACCCTGGTCATGTCTTTAACTAAGACCCTAAGGCTGATCCAAAAGAGGCCCTGATGCTGCTCCTAAGTCATGCCCTGACAATGTCCCCAGCTAAGGGTCTGATGCTAGGCCTCACTCAGACCCTATCACTCTCCCTAAGTCAGGCCCTGATACTGTCCCTACCTGAAGCCCTAACACTGGTTCTGAATAAGGCCCTGATATTCTCAGTAACAAAGGTCTTCACACTATCCTTAGGTCATTTCCTGACACGATTCCTAGCCTTCACCCTAACCCTGTCCCGAGTTAATATCCTACCTCTTATGCTAACTAAAGATGTTATGCTGTGCCTACCTCAGGCATTGAATTTAGTCCCAAGACCGCTAGACTGTCCCTCACTGGGCTCCATGCCCTTATCGTCACAATGTTCCGTGACCACTGTCATCACAATGCTCCACGCCCTTATCATCACAATGCCCCATGAACCCTGTCATCACAATGTCCCATGACCACTTACATAACAATGCTCCACGCCCTTATCATCACAATGCCCCATGACCCCTGTCATCACAATGCCCCATGACCCCTTTTCATCACAATGCTCCATGACCATTTTCATCACAAGGCTCCATGCCCTTATCATCACAGTGCTCCATGAACCCTTTCATCACAATGCTCCATGGCCCTTCTCATCACAATGCCCCATGACCCCTTCCATCACAATGCTCCATGACCCCTTTCATCAAAATGCGCCATGAACATTGTCATTACAAAGCTCCATGACCACGTTCATCACAATGCTCCATGACCCCTTTCCTTACAATGCTCCATGGCTCTTGTCATCACAAAGCTCCATGGTGCTTGTCATCACAAGGCTCCATGACCACTGTAATCACAATGATCCATGACCCCTTTGATAACAACTCTCCATTACCCATTTCCTCAAAATGATCCTTGGCGCTTGTCATCACAATGCTCCATGATCCCTGTAATCACAATGATCCTTGACCCCTTTCATCACAATGTTCCATGGCCGCTTTCATCACAATGCTCCATAACCCCTGTCATCACAATGCCCCTTGACCCATTTCCCCACAATGCTCCCTGAGCCATGTCATCACAATGCTACTTGTCTTTCTCATTACAATGCTCCATGTCCTCTGTAATCAGAGTCTTCCATGACCCCTTTCATCACAACTCTCCTTAACATTTTTCTCACAATGCTCCATGACATTGTCATCACAATGTTTCATGCCCCCTGTCACCACAATGCTCTAAGCCCACTCTCAACACAATGCTCCATGAGACTTGTCTCACAATGCTCCATGCCCTTTTCATCACAATGCTCCATGCCCCCTGTCATCACAATGCTCCATGCCCCCTTTCATTACAATATTCCATGCCCCCTGTCATCACAAGGCTCCATGCCCTTATCATCACAATGCTCCATGACACCTGTCTTCACAATGTTCCGTGCACTTATGATCACAATACTCCTTGACCCTTGTCTAAAATGCTACATGGCGGTGACATCACAATGTTCCATGCACCCTGTCATTACAAGGCTCCATGACACTTGTCATCACAATGTTCCATGGCCCCTATCATTCAAAATGCCATATGACCACTTTCATCACAATGCTCCAAGGCCCTTGTCATCACAATGCCCCATGAACCCTGTCATCACAATGCTCCAGGCCCCCTGTCATCACAATGATCCATGGCCCTTGTCATCACAATGCTCCCTGGTGCAGGTCATCACAAAGATCCATGACCACTTTCAGTACAATGCTCCATGACCCCTTTCATCAAAATTCTCCATGACCATTGTCATCACAATGCTCCATGAGCCCTGTCATTACAATGCTCCCTGACCCCTGTCATCACCATGATCCATGGCCCTTGGCATCACAGTGCTCCTTCGCTCTTGTCGTAACAATGCTCCATGATCCCTGTCATCACAATGATCCATGATTCCTTTCATCACAATTCTCCTTTTCCCCTTTCATCACAATGATCCCTGGAGCTTGTCAAAACAATGCTCCTTGATTCCCTGTAATCACAATGATCCATGACCCCTTTCATGACAATGCTCCATTACCCCACTAATCACAATGATCCATGGTGATTGTCATCACAATGCTCCATGAGCCTTGTCATCACAATGCTCCAGGTCGTTGTAATCACAAAGTTCCATGACCCCTTTCACCACAAAGCTCCAAGATCCCTGTCATCACAATGCCCCATGACTCCTATCATCACAATGTTCCATGGCGCTTGTCATCACAATGCTCCAGAGCCTTAGTTCCTAAGTTGGGAGTAGTATCATTGCCTCAATTAGGGAAAATGTCAGTGACTGAGTTGGGAGTAGTGTGAGGGCCCTTGTTAGGGACACTGTCAGTGCCTGAGTTAGGTGTAGTGTCAGGGTTTTAGTTACGTACACTGTCAGTGCCTGAGTTGGGAATAGTGTCAGGGCCTTAGTTATGGACTGTGTCATTGCCTGAGTTAGGAGTAGTGTCAGGGCCTTAGTTAGGAGTAGCATCAGTGCCTTCGTTAGGTATTGTATCAGCGCCTCAGTTAGGAAGAGATTCAGGGCCTTATTTTGGGACAGTGTCAGTGCCTGAGTTAGGAGTTTTGTCGGCCTTAGTTAGGGACCTTTCCAGGGCCTGAGTTAGGAGTAATGTCAGGGCCTTCCTTAGGTATTGTATCAGTGCCTGAGTTAGGAATTGTGTCAAGGCCTTAGTTAGGGACATTGCCAGGGCATGATTTAGGAGTAGTGTTAGGGTGTGAGTTATGAACAGTGTCAGGGCCTTAGTTAGTGACAGTGTCAGTTCCTGAGTTAGGAGTAGAGTCAGGGCCTAAGTTAGGGACAGTGCCAGTGCTGAGTTCGTAGTAGTATCAGGGCCTTAGTTAGAGACAGTGTCAGGGCCTGAGTTAGGAGTAGTGTCCGAGGCTTTGTTAGGGACAGTGTCAGTGCCTGAGTTAAGAGTAGCGTCACAGCTTTAGTTAGGGCCAGTGTCAGGGCCTTAGTTAAGACCAGTGTCAGGGCCTATGATAGGAATCAGATCAGGGCCTGTGTTACGAGTAGTGTCAGGGCCTTAGTTAAGGACAGTGTCAGGGCCTGAGTCCTGACTTATTCCTAACTTTCCTCACTAAGGATTTTTGACACTACTGCTAATTCAGGACCTGATAATATCCCTTACTAAGGCCCTGACCCTTTCCCTGGCTAAGGCCCTGAACTTCTCCTAAGTCAGGCCCTGATACTGTCCCTAACAATGGCCCTGACACGACACCTAACTTAGGCCCCAAAATGATACATAACAAAGGCTCTGTTGCTAGTCCAAACTAAAGCCCTAAAATTGGTCTTAAATAAGGCCTTGACACTAATCCTAACTCAGGCCCTAACACTGTCCCTAGCTAAGGCCCTGACAGTACGCCTAACTCAGGCCCTCATACGATTCCTAACAATGGCTCTGATGCTAGTCCAAACTAAGGCCCTGAAATTGGTCCTAAATAAGGCCTTGACACGAATCGTAACTCAGGCCCTAGCACTGTCCCTAACTAGGTCTCTGACAGTACACCTAACTCAGACCCTGACACTGTCCCTAAGCAAGGCCCTGACACTACTCCTAACTCAGTCCCTTACACTGTACCTAACAAAGTCACTGATGCTAGGCCTAACTCAGGCCCTGAAACTGTCTGTAACTAAGGCCCTGCTGCCATCAGCATGTAAAGTCCTGACATTATCCTGAGCTAATATCCTGACCTATGTCTTTCCAAGGTCCTGAAACTGTCCCAAAGTAAGCCCTGACGCTGTCCGTAAGTGAAGACCTGAGGCTGTCCCTAACTCAGGCCCTGAAGCTTTCCTTAACTGAAGCCTTGAAGCTGTGCCTAACTCAGGCCCTGATCATGTATTTCACAAAGACCTTAATGCTGATCCAGCAAAGACGCTGATGCTGCTCCAAAGTCATGCCCTGACAGTGTGCCCAGCAAAGGGCCTGACGCTAGGCCTCACTCAGGCCCTGTCGCTCTCCCGAAGTCAGGCCCTGACACTGTCACTAACTAAGGCCCTGACTCTACTCCTAACTCAGTCCCGTACATTGTACCTAACAACGGCTCTGATGCTAGTCGTAACTCAGGGCCTGACACTGTCTCTAACTAAGGGCTGCTGCCATCAATATCTAAAGTCCTGACATTATCCGGAGCTAATATCCTGACCCATGTCTTACCAAGGTCCTGAAACTGTCCCAAAGTAAGCCCTGACGCTGTCCCTAAGTGAGGCCCTGCAGCTTTCCCTAACTAACTCAGTCCTTGATGATGTGACTAACTCAGACCCTGGTCATGTCTTTAACTAAGACCCTAAGGCTGACCCAAAAGAGGCCCTGATGCTGCTCCTAAGTCATGCCCTGACAATGTCCCCAGCTAAGGGTCTGATGCTAGGCCTCACTCAGACCCTATCACTCTCCCTAAGTCAGGCCCTGATACTGTCCCTACCTGAAGCCCTAACACTGGTTCTGAATAAGGCCCTGATATTCTCAGTAACAAAGGTCTTCACACTATCCTTAGGTCATTTCCTGACACGATTCCTAGCCTTCACCCTAACCCTGTCCCGAGTTAATATCCTACCTCTTATGCTAACTAAAGATGTTATGCTGTGCCTACCTCAGGCATTGAATTTAGTCCCAAGACCGCTAGACTGTCCCTCACTGGGCTCCATGCCCTTATCGTCACAATGTTCCGTGACCACTGTCATCACAATGCTCCACGCCCTTATCATCACAATGCCCCATGAACCCTGTCATCACAATGCCCCATGACCACTTACATCACAATGCTCCACGCCCTTATCATCACAATGCCCCATGACCCCTGTCATCACAATGCCCCATGACCCCTTTTCATCACAATGCTCCATGACCATTTTCATCACAAGGCTCCATGCCCTTATCATCACAGTGCTCCATGAACCCTTTCATCACAATGCTCCATGGCCCTTCTCATCACAATGCCCCATGACCCCTTCCATCACAATGCTCCATGACCCCTTTCATCAAAATGCGCCATGAACATTGTCATTACAAAGCTCCATGACCACGTTCATCACAATGCTCCGTGACCCCTTTCCTTACAATGCTCCATGGCTCTTGTCATCACAAAGCTCCATGGCGCTTGTCATCACAAGGCTCCATGACCACTGTAATCACAATGATCCATGACCCCTTTGATAACAACTCTCCATTACCCATTTCCTCAAAATGATCCTTGGCGCTTGTCATCACAATGCTCCATGATCCCTGTAATCACAATGATCCTTGACCCCTTTCATCACAATGTTCCATGGCCGCTTTCATCACAATGCTCCATAACCCCTGTCAGCACAATGCCCCTTGACCCATTTCCCCACAATGCTCCCTGAGCCATGTCATCACAATGCTACTTGTCTTTCTCATTACAATGCTCCATGTCCTCTGTAATCAGAGTCTTCCATGACCCCTTTCATCACAACTCTCCTTAACATTTTTCTCACAATGCTCCATGACATTGTCATCACAATGTTTCATGACCCATGTCACCACAATGCTCTAAGCCCACTCTCAACACAATGCTCCATGAGACTTGTCTCACAATGCTCCATGCCCTTTTCATCACAATGCTCCATGCCCCCTGTCATCACAATGCTCCATGCCCCCTTTCATTACAATATTCCATGCCCCCTGTCATCACAAGGCTCCATGCCCTTATCATCACAATGCTCCATGACACCTGTCTTCACAATGTTCCGTGCACTTATCATCACAATACTCCTTGACCCTTGTCTAAAATGCTACATGGCGGTGACATCACAATGTTCCATGCACCCTGTCATTACAAGGCTCCATGACACTTGTCATCACAATGTTCCATGGCCCCTATCATTCAAAATGCCATATGACCACTTTCATTCACAATGCTCCAAGGCCCTTGTCATCACAATGCCCCATGAACCCTCTCATCACAATGCTCCAGGCCCCTGTCATCACAATGATCCATGGCCCTTGTCATCACAATGCTCCCTGGTGCATGTCATCACAAAGATCCATGACCACTTTCAGCACAATGCTCCATGACCCCTTTCATCAAAATTCTCCATGACCATTGTCATCACAATGCTCCATGATCCCTGTCATCACAATGATCCATGATTCCTTTCATCACAATTCTCCTTTTCCCCTTTCATCACAATGATCCCTGGAGTTTGTCAAAACAATGCTCCTTGATTCCCTGTAATCACAATGATCCATGACCCCTTTCATGACAATGCTCCATTACCCCACTAATCACAATGATTCATGGTGATTGTCATCACAATGCTCCATGAGCCTTGTCATCACAATGCTCCAGGTCGTTGTAATCACAAAGTTCCATGACCCCTTTCACCACAAAGCTCCAAGATCCCTGTCATCACAATGCCCCATGACTCCTATCATCACAATGCTCCATGGCGCTTGTCATCACAATGATCCAGAGCCTTAGTTCCTGAGTTGGGAGTAGTATCATTGCCTCAATTAGGGAAAATGTCAGTGACTGAGTTGGGAGTAGTGTGAGGGCCCTTGTTAGGGACACTGTCAGTGCCTGAGTTAGGTGTAGTGTCAGGGTTTTAGTTACGTACACTGTCAGTGCCTGAGTTGGGAATAGTGTCAGGGCCTTAGTTATGGACTGTGTCATTGCCTGAGTTAGGAGTAGTGTCAGGGCCTTAGTTAGGAGTAGCATCAGTGCCTTCGTTAGGTATTGTATCAGCGCCTCAGTTAGGAAGAGATTCAGGGCCTTATTTTGGGACAGTGTCAGTGCCTGAGTTAGGAGTTTTGTCGGCCTTCGTTAGGGACCTTTCCAGGGCCTGAGTTAGGAGTAATGTCAGGGCCTTCCTTAGGTATTGTATCAGTGCCTGAGTTAGGAATAGTGTCAAGGCCTTAGTTAGGGACATTGCCAGGGCATGATTTAGGAGTAGTGTTAGGGTGTGAGTTATGAACAGTGTCAGGGCCTTAGTTAGTGACAGTGTCAGTTCCTGAGTTAGGAGTAGAGTCAGGGCCTAAGTTAGGGACAGTGCCAGTGCTGAGTTCGTAGTAGTATCAGGGCCTTAGTTAGAGACAGTGTCAGGGCCTGAGTTAGGAGTAGTGTCCGAGGCTTTGTTAGGGACAGTGTCAGTGCCTGAGTTAAGAGTAGCGTCACAGCTTTAGTTAGGGCCAGTGTCAGGGCCTTAGTTAAGACCAGTGTCAGGGCCTATGATAGGAATCAGATCAGGGCCTGTGTTACGAGTAGTGTCAGGGCCTTAGTTAAGGACAGTGTCAGGGCCTGAGTCCTGACTTATTCCTAACTTTCCTCACTAAGGATTTTTGACACTACTGCTAATTCAGGTCCTGATAATATCCCTTACTAAGGCCCTGACCCTTTCCCTGGCTAAGGCCCTGAACTTCTCCTAAGTCAGGCCCTGATACTGTCCCTAACAATGGCCCTGACACTACACCTAACTTAGGCCCCGAAATGATACCTAACAAAGGCTCTGTTGCTAGTCCAAACTAAAGCCCTAAAATTGGTCTTAAATAAGGCCTTGACACTAATCCTAACTCAGGCCCTAACACTGTCCCTAGCTAAGGCCCTGACAGTACGCCTAACTCAGGCCCTCATACGATTCCTAACAATGGCTCTGATGCTAGTCCAAACTAAGGCCCTGAAATTGGTCCTAAATAAGGCCTTGACACGAATCGTAACTCAGGCCCTAGCACTGTCCCTAACTAGGTCTCTGACAGTACACCTAACTCAGACCCTGACACTGTCCCTAAGCAAGGCCCTGACACTACTCCTAACTCAGTCCCTTACACTGTACCTAACAAAGTCACTGATGCTAGGCCTAACTCAGGCCCTGAAACTGTCTGTAACTAAGGCCCTGCTGCCATCAGCATGTAAAGTCCTGACATTATCCTGAGCTAATATCCTGACCTATGTCTTTCCAGGGTCCTGAAACTGTCCCAAAGTAAGCCCTGACGCTGTCCGTAAGTGAAGACCTGAGGCTGTCCCTAACTCAGGCCCTGAAGCTTTCCTTAACTGAAGCCTTGAAGCTGTGCCTAACTCAGGCCCTGATCATGTATTTCACAAAGACCTTAATGCTGATCCAGCAAAGACGCTGATGCTGCTCCAAAGTCATGCCCTGACAGTGTGCCCAGCAAAGGGCCTGACGCTAGGCCTCACTCAGGCCCTGTCGCTCTCCCGAAGTCAGGCCCTGACACTGTCACTAACTAAGGCCCTGACTCTACTCCTAACTCAGTCCCGTACATTGTACCTAACAACGGCTCTGATGCTAGTCGTAACTCAGGGCCTGACACTGTCTCTAACTAAGGGCTGCTGCCATCAATATCTAAAGTCCTGACATTATCCGGAGCTAATATCCTGACCCATGTCTTACCAAGGTCCTGAAACTGTCCCAAAGTAAGCCCTGACGCTGTCCCTAAGTGAGGCCCTGCAGCTTTCCCTAACTAACTCAGGCCTTGATGATGTGACTAACTCAGACCCTGGTCATGTCTTTAACTAAGACCCTAAGGCTGATCCAAAAGAGGCCCTGATGCTGCTCCTAAGTCATGCCCTGACAGTGTCCCCAGCTAAGGGTCTGATGCTAGGCCTCACTCAGACCCTATCACTCTCCCTAAGTCAGGCCCTGATACTGTCCCTACCTGAAGCCCTAACACTGGTTCTGAATAAGGCCCTGATATTCTCAGTAACAAAGGTCTTCACACTATCCTTAGGTCATTTCCTGACACGATTCCTAGCCTTCACCCTAACCCTGTCCCGAGTTAATATCCTACCTCTTATGCTAACTAAAGATGTTATGCTGTGCCTACCTCAGGCATTGAATTTAGTCCCAAGACCGCTAGACTGTCCCTCACTGGGCTCCATGCCCTTATCGTCACAATGTTCCGTGACCACTGTCATCACAATGCTCCACGCCCTTATCATCACAATGCCCCATGAACCCTGTCATCACAATGCCCCATGACCACTTACATCACAATGCTCCACGCCCTTATCATCACAATGCCCCATGACCCCTGTCATCACAATGCCCCATGACCCCTTTTCATCACAATGCTCCATGACCATTTTCATCACAAGGCTCCATGCCCTTATCATCACAGTGCTCCATGAACCCTTTCATCACAATGCTCCATGGCCCTTCTCATCACAATGCCCCATGACCCCTTCCATCACAATGCTCCATGACCCCTTTCATCAAAATGCGCCATGAACATTGTCATTACAAAGCTCCATGACCACGTTCATCACAATGCTCCGTGACCCCTTTCCTTACAATGCTCCATGGCTCTTGTCATCACAAAGCTCCATGGCGCTTGTCATCACAAGGCTCCATGACCACTGTAATCACAATGATCCATGACCCCTTTGATAACAACTCTCCATTACCCATTTCCTCAAAATGATCCTTGGCGCTTGTCATCACAATGCTCCATGATCCCTGTAATCACAATGATCCTTGACCCCTTTCATCACAATGTTCCATGGCCGCTTTCATCACAATGCTCCATAACCCCTGTCATCACAATGCCCCTTGACCCATTTCCCCACAATGCTCCCTGAGCCATGTCATCACAATGCTACTTGTCTTTCTCATTACAATGCTCCATGTCCTCTGTAATCAGAGTCTTCCATGACCCCTTTCATCACAACTCTCCTTAACATTTTTCTCACAATGCTCCATGACATTGTCATCACAATGTTTCATGCCCCCTGTCAGCACAATGCTAAAAGCCCACTCTCAACACAATGCTCCATGAGACTTGTCTCACAATGCTCCATGCCCTTTTCATCACAATGCTCCATGCCCCCTGTCATCACAAGGCTCCATGCCCTTATCATCACAATGCTCCATGACACCTGTCTTCACAATGTTCCGTGCACTTATCATCACAATACTCCTTGACCCTTGTCTAAAATGCTACATGGCGGTGACATCACAATATTCCATGCACCCTGTCATTACAAGGCTCCATGACACTTGTCATCACAATGTTCCATGGCCCCTATCATTCAAAATGCCATATGACCACTTTCATTCACAATGCTCCAAGGCCCTTGTCATCACAATGCCCCATGAACCCTGTCATCACAATGCTCCAGGCCCCTGTCATCACAATGATCCATGGCCCTTGTCATCACAATGCTCCCTGGTGCAGGTCATCACAAAGATCCATGACCACTTTCAGCACAATGCTCCATGACCCCTTTCATCAAAATTCTCCATGACCATTGTCATCACAATGCTCCATGAGCCCTGTCATTACAATGCTCCCTGACCCCTGTCATCACCATGATCCATGGCCCTTGGCATCACAGTGCTCCTTCGCTCTTGTCGTAACAATGCTCCATGATCCCTGTCATCACAATGATCCATGATTCCTTTCATCACAATTCTCCTTTTCCCCTTTCATCACAATGATCCCTGGAGCTTGTCAAAACAATGCTCCTTGATTCCCTGTAATCACAATGATCCATGACCCCTTTCATGACAATGCTCCATTACCCCACTAATCACAATGATCCATGGTGATTGTCATCACAATGCTCCATGAGCCTTGTCATCACAATGCTCCAGGTCGTTGTAATCACAAAGTTCCATGACCCCTTTCACCACAAAGCTCCAAGATCCCTGTCATCACAATGCCCCATGACTCCTCTCATCACAATGCTCCATGGCGCTTGTCATCACAATGATCCAGAGCCTTAGTTCCTGAGTTGGGAGTAGTATCATTGCCTCAATTAGGGAAAATGTCAGTGACTGAGTTGGGAGTAGTGTGAGGGCCCTTGTTAGGGACACTGTCAGTGCCTGAGTTAGGTGTAGTGTCAGGGTTTTAGTTACGTACACTGTCAGTGCCTGAGTTGGGAATAGTGTCAGGGCCTTAGTTATGGACTGTGTCATTGCCTGAGTTAGGAGTAGTGTCAGGGCCTTAGTTAGGAGTAGCATCAGTGCCTTCGTTAGGTATTGTATCAGCGCCTCAGTTAGGAAGAGATTCAGGGCCTTATTTTGGGACAGTGTCAGTGCCTGAGTTAGGAGTTTTGTCGGCCTTCGTTAGGGACCTTTCCAGGGCCTGAGTTAGGAGTAATGTCAGGGCCTTCCTTAGGTATTGTATCAGTGCCTGAGTTAGGAATAGTGTCAAGGCCTTAGTTAGGGACATTGCCAGGGCATGATTTAGGAGTAGTGTTAGGGTGTGAGTTATGAACAGTGTCAGGGCCTTAGTTAGTGACAGTGTCAGTTCCTGAGTTAGGAGTAGAGTCAGGGCCTAAGTTAGGGACAGTGCCAGTGCTGAGTTCGTAGTAGTATCAGGGCCTTAGTTAGAGACAGTGTCAGGGCCTGAGTTAGGAGTAGTGTCCGAGGCTTTGTTAGGGACAGTGTCAGTGCCTGAGTTAAGAGTAGCGTCACAGCTTTAGTTAGGGCCAGTGTCAGGGCCTTAGTTAAGACCAGTGTCAGGGCCTATGATAGGAATCAGATCAGGGCCTGTGTTACGAGTAGTGTCAGGGCCTTAGTTAAGGACAGTGTCAGGGCCTGAGTCCTGACTTATTCCTAACTTTCCTCACTAAGGATTTTTGACACTACTGCTAATTCAGGTCCTGATAATATCCCTTACTAAGGCCCTGACCCTTTCCCTGGCTAAGGCCCTGAACTTCTCCTAAGTCAGGCCCTGATACTGTCCCTAACAATGGCCCTGACACTACACCTAACTTCGGCCCCGAAATGATACCTAACAAAGGCTCTGTTGCTAGTCCAAACTAAAGCCCTAAAATTGGTCTTAAATAAGGCCTTGACACTAATCCTAACTCAGGCCCTAACACTGTCCCTAGCTAAGGCCCTGACAGTACGCCTAACTCAGGCCCTCATACGATTCCTAACAATGGCTCTGATGCTAGTCCAAACTAAGGCCCTGAAATTGGTCCTAAATAAGGCCTTGACACGAATCGTAACTCAGGCCCTAGCACTGTCCCTAACTAGGTCTCTGACAGTACACCTAACTCAGACCCTGACACTGTCCCTAAGCAAGGCCCTGACACTACTCCTAACTCAGTCCCTTACACTGTACCTAACAAAGTCACTGATGCTAGGCCTAACTCAGGCCCTGAAACTGTCTGTAACTAAGGCCCTGCTGCCATCAGCATGTAAAGTCCTGACATTATCCTGAGCTAATATCCTGACCTATGTCTTTCCAAGGTCCTGAAACTGTCCCAAAGTAAGCCCTGACGCTGTCCGTAAGTGAAGACCTGAGGCTGTCCCTAACTCAGGCCCTGAAGCTTTCCTTAACTGAAGCCTTGAAGCTGTGCCTAACTCAGGCCCTGATCATGTATTTCACAAAGACCTTAATGCTGATCCAGCAAAGACGCTGATGCTGCTCCAAAGTCATGCCCTGACAGTGTGCCCAGCAAAGGGCCTGACGCTAGGCCTCACTCAGGCCCTGTCGCTCTCCCGAAGTCAGGCCCTGACACTGTCACTAACTAAGGCCCTGACTCTACTCCTAACTCAGTCCCGTACATTGTACCTAACAACGGCTCTGATGCTAGTCGTAACTCAGGGCCTGACACTGTCTCTAACTAAGGGCTGCTGCCATCAATATCTAAAGTCCTGACATTATCCGGAGCTAATATCCTGACCCATGTCTTACCAAGGTCCTGAAACTGTCCCAAAGTAAGCCCTGACGCTGTCCCTAAGTGAGGCCCTGCAGCTTTCCCTAACTAACTCAGGCCTTGATGATGTGACTAACTCAGACCCTGGTCATGTCTTTAACTAAGACCCTAAGGCTGATCCAAAAGAGGCCCTGATGCTGCTCCTAAGTCATGCCCTGACAGTGTCCCCAGCTAAGGGTCTGATGCTAGGCCTCACTCAGACCCTATCACTCTCCCTAAGTCAGGCCCTGATACTGTCCCTACCTGAAGCCCTAACACTGGTTCTGAATAAGGCCCTGATATTCTCAGTAACAAAGGTCTTCACACTATCCTTAGGTCATTTCCTGACACGATTCCTAGCCTTCACCCTAACCCTGTCCCGAGTTAATATCCTACCTCTTATGCTAACTAAAGATGTTATGCTGTGCCTACCTCAGGCATTGAATTTAGTCCCAAGACCGCTAGACTGTCCCTCACTGGGCTCCATGCCCTTATCGTCACAATGTTCCGTGACCACTGTCATCACAATGCTCCACGCCCTTATCATCACAATGCCCCATGAACCCTGTCATCACAATGCCCCATGACCACTTACATCACAATGCTCCACGCCCTTATCATCACAATGCCCCATGACCCCTGTCATCACAATGCCCCATGACCCCTTTTCATCACAATGCTCCATGACCATTTTCATCACAAGGCTCCATGCCCTTATCATCACAGTGCTCCATGAACCCTTTCATCACAATGCTCCATGGCCCTTCTCATCACAATGCCCCATGACCCCTTCCATCACAATGCTCCATGACCCCTTTCATCAAAATGCGCCATGAACATTGTCATTACAAAGCTCCATGACCACGTTCATCACAATGCTCCGTGACCCCTTTCCTTACAATGCTCCATGGCTCTTGTCATCACAAAGCTCCATGGCGCTTGTCATCACAAGGCTCCATGACCACTGTAATCACAATGATCCATGACCCCTTTGATAACAACTCTCCATTACCCATTTCCTCAAAATGATCCTTGGCGCTTGTCATCACAATGCTCCATGATCCCTGTAATCACAATGATCCTTGACCCCTTTCATCACAATGTTCCATGGCCGCTTTCATCACAATGCTCCATAACCCCTGTCATCACAATGCCCCTTGACCCATTTCCCCACAATGCTCCCTGAGCCATGTCATCACAATGCTACTTGTCTTTCTCATTACAATGCTCCATGTCCTCTGTAATCAGAGTCTTCCATGACCCCTTTCATCACAACTCTCCTTAACATTTTTCTCACAATGCTCCATGACATTGTCATCACAATGTTTCATGCCCCCTGTCAGCACAATGCTAAAAGCCCACTCTCAACACAATGCTCCATGAGACTTGTCTCACAATGCTCCATGCCCTTTTCATCACAATGCTCCATGCCCCCTGTCATCACAAGGCTCCATGCCCTTATCATCACAATGCTCCATGACACCTGTCTTCACAATGTTCCGTGCACTTATCATCACAATACTCCTTGACCCTTGTCTAAAATGCTACATGGCGGTGACATCACAATATTCCATGCACCCTGTCATTACAAGGCTCCATGACACTTGTCATCACAATGTTCCATGGCCCCTATCATTCAAAATGCCATATGACCACTTTCATTCACAATGCTCCAAGGCCCTTGTCATCACAATGCCCCATGAACCCTGTCATCACAATGCTCCAGGCCCCTGTCATCACAATGATCCATGGCCCTTGTCATCACAATGCTCCCTGGTGCAGGTCATCACAAAGATCCATGACCACTTTCAGCACAATGCTCCATGACCCCTTTCATCAAAATTCTCCATGACCATTGTCATCACAATGCTCCATGAGCCCTGTCATTACAATGCTCCCTGACCCCTGTCATCACCATGATCCATGGCCCTTGGCATCACAGTGCTCCTTCGCTCTTGTCGTAACAATGCTCCATGATCCCTGTCATCACAATGATCCATGATTCCTTTCATCACAATTCTCCTTTTCCCCTTTCATCACAATGATCCCTGGAGCTTGTCAAAACAATGCTCCTTGATTCCCTGTAATCACAATGATCCATGACCCCTTTCATGACAATGCTCCATTACCCCACTAATCACAATGATCCATGGTGATTGTCATCACAATGCTCCATGAGCCTTGTCATCACAATGCTCCAGGTCGTTGTAATCACAAAGTTCCATGACCCCTTTCACCACAAAGCTCCAAGATCCCTGTCATCACAATGCCCCATGACTCCTCTCATCACAATGCTCCATGGCGCTTGTCATCACAATGATCCAGAGCCTTAGTTCCTGAGTTGGGAGTAGTATCATTGCCTCAATTAGGGAAAATGTCAGTGACTGAGTTGGGAGTAGTGTGAGGGCCCTTGTTAGGGACACTGTCAGTGCCTGAGTTAGGTGTAGTGTCAGGGTTTTAGTTACGTACACTGTCAGTGCCTGAGTTGGGAATAGTGTCAGGGCCTTAGTTATGGACTGTGTCATTGCCTGAGTTAGGAGTAGTGTCAGGGCCTTAGTTAGGAGTAGCATCAGTGCCTTCGTTAGGTATTGTATCAGCGCCTCAGTTAGGAAGAGATTCAGGGCCTTATTTTGGGACAGTGTCAGTGCCTGAGTTAGGAGTTTTGTCGGCCTTCGTTAGGGACCTTTCCAGGGCCTGAGTTAGGAGTAATGTCAGGGCCTTCCTTAGGTATTGTATCAGTGCCTGAGTTAGGAATAGTGTCAAGGCCTTAGTTAGGGACATTGCCAGGGCATGATTTAGGAGTAGTGTTAGGGTGTGAGTTATGAACAGTGTCAGGGCCTTAGTTAGTGACAGTGTCAGTTCCTGAGTTAGGAGTAGAGTCAGGGCCTAAGTTAGGGACAGTGCCAGTGCTGAGTTCGTAGTAGTATCAGGGCCTTAGTTAGAGACAGTGTCAGGGCCTGAGTTAGGAGTAGTGTCCGAGGCTTTGTTAGGGACAGTGTCAGTGCCTGAGTTAAGAGTAGCGTCACAGCTTTAGTTAGGGCCAGTGTCAGGGCCTTAGTTAAGACCAGTGTCAGGGCCTATGATAGGAATCAGATCAGGGCCTGTGTTACGAGTAGTGTCAGGGCCTTAGTTAAGGACAGTGTCAGGGCCTGAGTCCTGACTTATTCCTAACTTTCCTCACTAAGGATTTTTGACACTACTGCTAATTCAGGTCCTGATAATATCCCTTACTAAGGCCCTGACCCTTTCCCTGGCTAAGGCCCTGAACTTCTCCTAAGTCAGGCCCTGATACTGTCCCTAACAATGGCCCTGACACTACACCTAACTTCGGCCCCGAAATGATACCTAACAAAGGCTCTGTTGCTAGTCCAAACTAAAGCCCTAAAATTGGTCTTAAATAAGGCCTTGACACTAATCCTAACTCAGGCCCTAACACTGTCCCTAGCTAAGGCCCTGACAGTACGCCTAACTCAGGCCCTCATACGATTCCTAACAATGGCTCTGATGCTAGTCCAAACTAAGGCCCTGAAATTGGTCCTAAATAAGGCCTTGACACGAATCGTAACTCAGGCCCTAGCACTGTCCCTAACTAGGTCTCTGACAGTACACCTAACTCAGACCCTGACACTGTCCCTAAGCAAGGCCCTGACACTACTCCTAACTCAGTCCCTTACACTGTACCTAACAAAGTCACTGATGCTAGGCCTAACTCAGGCCCTGAAACTGTCTGTAACTAAGGCCCTGCTGCCATCAGCATGTAAAGTCCTGACATTATCCTGAGCTAATATCCTGACCTATGTCTTTCCAAGGTCCTGAAACTGTCCCAAAGTAAGCCCTGACGCTGTCCGTAAGTGAAGACCTGAGGCTGTCCCTAACTCAGGCCCTGAAGCTTTCCTTAACTGAAGCCTTGAAGCTGTGCCTAACTCAGGCCCTGATCATGTATTTCACAAAGACCTTAATGCTGATCCAGCAAAGACGCTGATGCTGCTCCAAAGTCATGCCCTGACAGTGTGCCCAGCAAAGGGCCTGACGCTAGGCCTCACTCAGGCCCTGTCGCTCTCCCGAAGTCAGGCCCTGACACTGTCACTAACTAAGGCCCTGACTCTACTCCTAACTCAGTCCCGTACATTGTACCTAACAACGGCTCTGATGCTAGTCGTAACTCAGGGCCTGACACTGTCTCTAACTAAGGGCTGCTGCCATCAATATCTAAAGTCCTGACATTATCCGGAGCTAATATCCTGACCCATGTCTTACCAAGGTCCTGAAACTGTCCCAAAGTAAGCCCTGACGCTGTCCCTAAGTGAGGCCCTGCAGCTTTCCCTAACTAACTCAGGCCTTGATGATGTGACTAACTCAGACCCTGGTCATGTCTTTAACTAAGACCCTAAGGCTGATCCAAAAGAGGCCCTGATGCTGCTCCTAAGTCATGCCCTGACAGTGTCCCCAGCTAAGGGTCTGATGCTAGGCCTCACTCAGACCCTATCACTCTCCCTAAGTCAGGCCCTGATACTGTCCCTACCTGAAGCCCTAACACTGGTTCTGAATAAGGCCCTGATATTCTCAGTAACAAAGGTCTTCACACTATCCTTAGGTCATTTCCTGACACGATTCCTAGCCTTCACCCTAACCCTGTCCCGAGTTAATATCCTACCTCTTATGCTAACTAAAGATGTTATGCTGTGCCTACCTCAGGCATTGAATTTAGTCCCAAGACCGCTAGACTGTCCCTCACTGGGCTCCATGCCCTTATCGTCACAATGTTCCGTGACCACTGTCATCACAATGCTCCACGCCCTTATCATCACAATGCCCCATGAACCCTGTCATCACAATGCCCCATGACCACTTACATCACAATGCTCCACGCCCTTATCATCACAATGCCCCATGAACCCTGTCATCACAATGCCCCATGACCCCTTTTCATCACAATGCTCCATGACCATTTTCATCACAAGGCTCCATGCCCTTATCATCACAGTGCTCCATGAACCCTTTCTTCACAATGCTCCATGGCCCTTCTCATCACAATGCCCCATGACCCCTTCCATCACAATGCTCCATGACCCCTTTCATCAAAATGCGCCATGAACATTGTCATTACAAAGCTCCATGACCACGTTCATCACAATGCTCCGTGACCCCTTTCCTTACAATGCTCCATGGCTCTTGTCATCACAAAGCTCCATGGCGCTTGTCATCACAAGGCTCCATGACCACTGTAATCACAATGATCCATGACCCCTTTGATAACAACTCTCCATTACCCATTTCCTCAAAATGATCCTTGGCGCTTGTCATCACAATGCTCCATGATCCCTGTAATCACAATGATCCTTGACCCCTTTTATCACAATGTTCCATGGCCGCTTTCATCACAATGCTCCATAACCCCTGTCATCACAATGCCCCTTGACCCATTTCCCCACAATGCTCCCTGAGCCATGTCATCACAATGCTACTTGTCTTTCTCATTACAATGCTCCATGTCCTCTGTAATCAGAGTCTTCCATGACCCCTTTCATCACAACTCTCCTTAACATTTTTCTCACAATGCTCCATGACATTGTCATCACAATGTTTCATGCCCCCTGTCAGCACAATGCTAAAAGCCCACTCTCAACACAATGCTCCATGAGACTTGTCTCACAATGCTCCATGCCCTTTTCATCACAATGCTCCATGCCCCCTGTCATCACAAGGCTCCATGCCCTTATCATCACAATGCTCCATGACACCTGTCTTCACAATGTTCCGTGCACTTATCATCACAATACTCCTTGACCCTTGTCTAAAATGCTACATGGCGGTGACATCACAATATTCCATGCACCCTGTCATTACAAGGCTCCATGACACTTGTCATCACAATGTTCCATGGCCCCTATCATTCAAAATGCCATATGACCACTTTCATTCACAATGCTCCAAGGCCCTTGTCATCACAATGCCCCATGAACCCTGTCATCACAATGCTCCAGGCCCCTGTCATCACAATGATCCATGGCCCTTGTCATCACAATGCTCCCTGGTGCAGGTCATCACAAAGATCCATGACCACTTTCAGCACAATGCTCCATGACCCCTTTCATCAAAATTCTCCATGACCATTGTCATCACAATGCTCCATGAGCCCTGTCATTACAATGCTCCCTGACCCCTGTCATCACCATGATCCATGGCCCTTGGCATCACAGTGCTCCTTCGCTCTTGTCGTAACAATGCTCCATGATCCCTGTCATCACAATGATCCATGATTCCTTTCATCACAATTCTCCTTTTCCCCTTTCATCACAATGATCCCTGGAGCTTGTCAAAACAATGCTCCTTGATTCCCTGTAATCACAATGATCCATGACCCCTTTCATGACAATGCTCCATTACCCCACTAATCACAATGATCCATGGTGATTGTCATCACAATGCTCCATGAGCCTTGTCATCACAATGCTCCAGGTCGTTGTAATCACAAAGTTCCATGACCCCTTTCACCACAAAGCTCCAAGATCCCTGTCATCACAATGCCCCATGACTCCTCTCATCACAATGCTCCATGGCGCTTGTCATCACAATGATCCAGAGCCTTAGTTCCTGAGTTGGGAGTAGTATCATTGCCTCAATTAGGGAAAATGTCAGTGACTGAGTTGGGAGTAGTGTGAGGGCCCTTGTTAGGGACACTGTCAGTGCCTGAGTTAGGTGTAGTGTCAGGGTTTTAGTTACGTACACTGTCAGTGCCTGAGTTGGGAATAGTGTCAGGGCCTTAGTTATGGACTGTGTCATTGCCTGAGTTAGGAGTAGTGTCAGGGCCTTAGTTAGGAGTAGCATCAGTGCCTTCGTTAGGTATTGTATCAGCGCCTCAGTTAGGAAGAGATTCAGGGCCTTATTTTGGGACAGTGTCAGTGCCTGAGTTAGGAGTTTTGTCGGCCTTCGTTAGGGACCTTTCCAGGGCCTGAGTTAGGAGTAATGTCAGGGCCTTCCTTAGGTATTGTATCAGTGCCTGAGTTAGGAATAGTGTCAAGGCCTTAGTTAGGGACATTGCCAGGGCATGATTTAGGAGTAGTGTTAGGGTGTGAGTTATGAACAGTGTCAGGGCCTTAGTTAGTGACAGTGTCAGTTCCTGAGTTAGGAGTAGAGTCAGGGCCTAAGTTAGGGACAGTGCCAGTGCTGAGTTCGTAGTAGTATCAGGGCCTTAGTTAGAGACAGTGTCAGGGCCTGAGTTAGGAGTAGTGTCCGAGGCTTTGTTAGGGACAGTGTCAGTGCCTGAGTTAAGAGTAGCGTCACAGCTTTAGTTAGGGCCAGTGTCAGGGCCTTAGTTAAGACCAGTGTCAGGGCCTATGATAGGAATCAGATCAGGGCCTGTGTTACGAGTAGTGTCAGGGCCTTAGTTAAGGACAGTGTCAGGGCCTGAGTCCTGACTTATTCCTAACTTTCCTCACTAAGGATTTTTGACACTACTGCTAATTCAGGTCCTGATAATATCCCTTACTAAGGCCCTGACCCTTTCCCTGGCTAAGGCCCTGAACTTCTCCTAAGTCAGGCCCTGATACTGTCCCTAACAATGGCCCTGACACTACACCTAACTTCGGCCCCGAAATGATACCTAACAAAGGCTCTGTTGCTAGTCCAAACTAAAGCCCTAAAATTGGTCTTAAATAAGGCCTTGACACTAATCCTAACTCAGGCCCTAACACTGTCCCTAGCTAAGGCCCTGACAGTACGCCTAACTCAGGCCCTCATACGATTCCTAACAATGGCTCTGATGCTAGTCCAAACTAAGGCCCTGAAATTGGTCCTAAATAAGGCCTTGACACGAATCGTAACTCAGGCCCTAGCACTGTCCCTAACTAGGTCTCTGACAGTACACCTAACTCAGACCCTGACACTGTCCCTAAGCAAGGCCCTGACACTACTCCTAACTCAGTCCCTTACACTGTACCTAACAAAGTCACTGATGCTAGGCCTAACTCAGGCCCTGAAACTGTCTGTAACTAAGGCCCTGCTGCCATCAGCATGTAAAGTCCTGACATTAT